>NC_134836.1:126597349-126791127 GCF_004210375.1 Tachypleus tridentatus | reverse complement strand
GAAACTACAAATTTACAGTAAGTTAAAGTAAAACAAATAATACAGAAACTACAAATTTACAGTAAGTTAAAGTAAAACAACTAATACAGAAACTACAAATTTACAGTAAGTTAAAGTAAAACAAATAATACAGAAACTACAAATTTACAGTAAGATAAAGTAAAACAACTAATACAGAAACTACAAATTTACAGTAAGTTAAAGTAAAACAAATAATACAGAAACTACAAATTTACAGTAAGATAAAGTAAAACAAATAATACAGAAACTACAAATTTACAGTAAGATAAAGTAAAACAATACAGAAACTACAAATTTACAGTAAGTTAAAGTAAAACAAATAATACAGAAACTACAAATTTACAGTAAGATAAAGTAAAACAAATAATACAGAAACTACAAATTTACAGTAAGCAAAACAAATAATACAGAAACTACAAAAAGTAAAACAAATAATACAGAAACTACAAATTTACAGTAAGTTAAAGTAAAACAACTAATACAGAAACTACAAATTTACAGTAAGATAAAGTAAAACAAATAATACAGTAACTACAAATTTACAGTAATTTACAGTAAAGTAAAACAAATAATACAAAACTACAAATTTACAGTAAGTTAAAATAAAACAGAAACTACAAATTTACAGTAAGTTAAAGTAAAACAACTAATACAGAAACTACAAATTTACAGTAAGTACAAAGTAAAACAAATAATACAGAAACTACAAATTTACAGTAAGATAAAGTAAAACAAATAATACAGAAACTACAAATTTACAGTAAGATAAAGTAAAACAAATAATACAGAAACTACAAATTTACAGTAAGTTAAAGTAAAACAACTAATACAGAAACTACAAATTTACAGTAAGTTAAAGTAAAACAACTAATACAGAAACTACAAATTTACAGTAAGTTAAAGTAAAACAAATAATACAGAAACTACAAATTTACAGTAAGTTAAAGTAAAACAAATAATACAGAAACTACAAATTTACAGTAAGTTAAAGTAAAACAAATAATACAGAAACTACAAATTTACAGTAAGTTAAAGTAAAACAAATAATACAGAAACTACAAATTTACAGTAAGTTAAAGTAAAACAACTAATACAGAAACTACAAATTTACAGTAAGTTAAAGTAAAACAAATAATACAGAAACTACAAATTTACAGTAAGTTAAAGTAAAACAAAAACAGAAACTAATACAGAAACTACAAATTTAAAGATAAAAGTAAAACAACTAATACAGAAACTACAAATTTACAGTAAGTTAAAGTAAAACAAATAATACAGAAACTACAAATTTACAGTAAGCAAAACAAATAATACAGAAACTACAAATTTACAGTAAGTTAAAGTAAAACAAATAATACAGAAACTAGAAATTTACAGTAAGTTAAAGTAAAACAACTAATACAGAAACTACAAATTTACAGTAAAATTTAAAGTAAAACAACTAATACAGAAACTACAAATTTACAGTAAGTTAAAGTAAAACAACTAATACAGAAACTACAAATTTACAGTAAGTTAAAGTAAAACAAATAATACAGAAACTACAAATTTACAGTAAGATAAAGTAAAACAAATAATACAGAAACTACAAATTTACAGTAAGATAAAAGTAAAACAAATAATACAGAAACTACAAATTTACAGTAAGTTAAAGTAAAACAATACAGAAACTACAAATTTACAGTAAGTTAAAGTAAAACAAATAATACAGAAACTACAAATTTACAGTAAGTTAAAGTAAAACAAATAATACAGAAACTACAAATTTACAGTAAGATAAAGTAAAACAAATAATACAGAAACTACAAATTTACAGTAAGTTAAAGTAAAACAAATAATACAGAAACTACAAATTTACAGTCAAGAAAAACAAATAATACAGAAACTACAAATTTACAGTAAGATAAAGTAAAACAAATAATACAGAAACTACAAATTTACAGTAAGTTAAAGTAAAACAAATAATACAGAAACTACAAATTTACAGTAAAAGTAAAGTAAAACAAATAATACAGAAACTACAAATTTACAGTAAGATAAAGTAAAACAAATAATACAGAAACTACAAATTTACAGTAAGTTAAAGTAAAACAAATAATACAGAAACTACAAATTTACAGTAAGTTAAAGTAAAACAAATAATACAGAAACTACAAATTTACAGTAAGTTAAAGTAAAACAAATAATACAGAAACTACAAATTTACAGTAAGTTAAAGTAAAACAAATAATACAGAAACTACAAATTTACAGTAAGATAAAGTAAAACAAATAATACAGAAACTACAAATTTACAGTAAGATAAAGTAAAACAAATAATACAGAAACTACAAATTTACAGTAAGTTAAAGTAAAACAAATAATACAGAAACTACAAATTTACAGTAAGTAAAAGTAAAACAATAATACAGAAACTACAAATTTACAGTAAGTTAAAGTAAAACAACTAATACAGAAACTACAAATTTACAGTAAGTTAAAGTAAAACAAATAATACAGAAACTACAAATTTACAGTAAGATAAAGTAAAACAAATAATACAGAAACTACAAATTTACAGTAAGATAAAGTAAAACAAATAATACAGAAACTACAAATTTACAGTAAGATAAAGTAAAACAAATAATACAGAAACTACAAATTTACAGTAAGTTAAAGTAAAACAAATAATACAGAAACTACAAATTTACAGTAAGTTAAAGTAAAACAAATAATACAGAAACTACAAATTTACAGTAAGATAAAGTAAAACAAATAATACAGAAACTACAAATTTACAGTAAGTTAAAGTAAAACAAATAATACAGAAACTACAAATTTACAGTAAGTTAAAGTAAAACAAATAATACAGAAACTACAAATTTACAGTAAGATAAAGTAAAAAAATAATACAGAAACTACAAATTTACAGTAAGTTAAAGTTAATACAGAAACTACAAATTTACAGTAAGTTAAAGTAAAACAAATAATACAGAAACTACAAATTTACAGTAAGTTAAAGTAAAACAAATAATACAGAAACTACAAATTTACAGTAAGTTAAAGTAAAACAAATAATACAGAAACTACAAATTTACAGTAAGTTAAAGTAAAACAAATAATACAGAAACTACAAATTTACAGTAAGTTAAAGTAAAACAAATAATACAGAAACTACAAATTTACAGTAAGTTAAAGTAAAACAACTAATACAGAAACTACAAATTTACAGTAAGTTAAAGTAAAACAAATAATACAGAAACTACAAATTTACAGTAAGTTAAAGTAAAACAACTAATACAGAAACTACAAATTTACAGTAAGTTAAAGTAAAACAACTAATACAGAAACTACAAATTTACAGTAAGTTAAAGTAAAACAACTAATACAGAAACTACAAATTTACAGTAAGTTAAAGTAAAACAACTAATACAGAAACTACAAATTTACAGTAAGTTAAAGTAAAACAACTAATACAGAAACTACAAATTTACAGTAAGTTAAAGTAAAACAAATAATACAGAAACTACAAATTTACAGTAAGTTAAAGTAAAACAAATAATACAGAAACTACAAATTTACAAAGTAAAACAAATAATACAGAAACTACAAATTTACAGTAAGTAAAGTAAAACAAATAATACAGAAACTACAAATTTACAGTAAAGTAAAACAAACTAATACAGAAACTACAAATTTACAGTAAGTTAAAGTAAAACAAATAATACAGAAACTACAAATTTACAGTAAGTTAAAGTAAAACAAATAATACAGAAACTACAAATTTACAGTAAGTTAAAGTAAAACAAATAATACAGAAACTACAAATTTACAGTAAGTTAAAGTAAAACAAATAATACAGAAACTACAAATTTACAGTAAAGTAAAACAAATAATACAGAAACTACAAATTTACAGTAAGTTAAAGTAAAACAAATAATACAGAAACTACAAATTTACAGTAAGATAAAGTAAAACAAATAATACAGAAACTACAAATTTACAGTAAGATAAAGTAAAACAAATAATACAGAAACTACAAATTTACAGTAAGTTAAAGTAAAACAAATAATACAGAAACTACAAATTTACAGTAAGTTAAAGTAAAACAAATAATACAGAAACTACAAATTTACAGTAAGATAAAGTAAAACAATACAGAAACTACAAATTTACAGTAAGTTAAAGTAAAACAAATAATACAGAAACTACAAATTTACAGTAAGATACAAATAAAACAAACTAATACAGAAACTACAAATTTACAGTAAGTTAAAGTAAAACAAATAATACAGAAACTACAAATTTACAGTAAGTTAAAGTAAAACAAATAATACAGAAACTACAAATTTACAGTAAGTTAAAGTAAAACAAATAATACAGAAACTACAAATTTACAGTAAGTTAAAGTAAAACAAATAATACAGAAACTACAAATTTACAGTAAGTTAAAGTAAAACAAATAATACAGAAACTACAAATTTACAGTAAGATAAAGTAAAACAAATAATACAGAAACTACAAATTTACAGTAAGATAAAGTAAAACAAATAATACAGAAACTACAAATTTACAGTAAGATAAAGTAAAACAAATAATACAGAAACTACAAATTTACAGTAAGATAAAGTAAAACAAATAATACAGAAACTACAAATTTACAGTAAGTTAAAGTAAAACAAATAATACAGAAACTACAAATTTACAGTAAGATAAAGTAAAACAAATAATACAGAAACTACAAATTTACAGTAAGTTAAAGTAAAACAAATAATACAGAAACTACAAATTTACAGTAAGATAAAGTAAAACAAATAATACAGAAACTACAAATTTACAGTAAGATAAAGTAAAACAAATAATACAGAAACTACAAATTTACAGTAAGTTAAAGTAAAACAAATAATACAGAAACTACAAATTTACAGTAAGATTTAAAGTAAAACAAATAATACAGAAACTACAAATTTACAGTAAGTTAAAGTAAAACAAATAATACAGAAACTACAAATTTACAGTAAGTTAAAGTAAAACAAATAATACAGAAACTACAAATTTACAGTAAGTTAAAGTAAAACAAATAATACAGAAACTACAAATTTACAGTAAGATAAAGTAAAACAATACAAACTACAAATTTACAGTAAGTTAAGTAAAACAAATAATACAGAAACTACAAATTTACAGTAAGTTAAAGTAAAACAAATAATACAGAAACTACAAATTTACAGTAAGTTAAAGTAAAACAAATAATACAGAAACTACAAATTTACAGTAAACTAAAGAGTAAAACAAATAATACAGAAACTACAAATTTACAGTAAAGTAAAACAAATAATACAGAAACTACAAATTTACAGTAAAAAGTAAAACAAATAATACAGAAACTACAAATTTACAGTAAGTTAAAGTAAAACAAATAATACAGAAACTACAAATTTACAGTAAGTTAAAGTAAAACAAATAATACAGAAACTACAAATTTACAGTAAGTTAAAGTAAAACAAATAATAAAACAAAACTAATACAGAAACTACAAATTTACAGTAAGTTAAAGTAAAACAACTAATACAGAAACTACAAATTTACAGTAAGTTAAAGTAAAACAACTAATACAGAAACTACAAATTTACAGTAAGTTAAAGTAAAACAACTAATACAGAAACTACAAATTTACAGTAAGTTAAAGTAAAACAACTAATACAGAAACTACAAATTTACAGTAAGTTAAAGTAAAACAAATACAGAAATACAGAAACTACAGAATTTACAAATTTACAGTAAGTAAAAGTAAAACAATACAGAAACTACAAATTTACAGTAAGTTAAAGTAAAACAATACAGAAACTACAAATTTACAGTAAGTTAAAGTAAAACAAATAATACAGAAACTACAAATTTACAGTAAGTTAAAGTAAAACAAATAATACAGAAACTACAAATTTACAGTAAGCAAAACAAATAATACAGAAACTACAAATTTACAGTAAGTTAAAGTAAAACAAATAATACAGAAACTACAAATTTACAGTAAGTTAAAGTAAAACAAATAATACAGAAACTACAAATTTACAGTAATACAGAAACTAAATTTAAATACAGAAACTACAAATTTACAGATAAAGTAAAACAAATAATACAGAAACTACAAATTTACAGTAAGTTAAAGTAAAACAAATAATACAGAAACTACAAATTTACAGTAAGTTAAAGTAAAACAAATAATACAGAAACTACAAATTTACAGTAAGTTAAAGTAAAACAAATAATACAGAAACTACAAATTTACAGTAAGTTAAAGTAAAACAAATAATACAGAAACTACAAATTTACAGTAAGTTAAAGTAAAACAAATAATACAGAAACTACAAATTTACAGTAAGATAAAGTAAAACAAATAATACAGAAACTACAAATTTACAGTAAGATAAAGTAAAACAAATAATACAGAAACTACAAATTTACAGTAAGATAATAAAGGAAAACAAATAATACAGAAACTACAAATTTACAGTAAGATAAAGTAAAACAAATAATACAGAAACTACAAATTTACAGTAAGTTAAAGTAAAACAAATAATACAGAAACTACAAATTTACAGTAAAATAAAGTAAAACAAATAATACAGAAACTACAAATTTACAGTAAGATAAAGTAAAACAAATAATACAGAAACTACAAATTTACAGTAAGATAAAGTAAAACAAATAATACAGAAACTACAAATTTACAGTAAGTTAAAGTAAAACAAATAATACAGAAACTACAAATTTACAGTAAGATAAAGTAAAACAAATAATACAGAAACTACAAATTTACAGTAATTAAAGTAAAACAAATAATACAGAAACTACAAATTTACAGTAAGATAAAGTAAAACAAATAATACAGAAACTACAAATTTACAGTAAGATAAAGTAAAACAAATAATACAGAAACTACAAATTTACAGTAAGTAATACAGAAACTACAAATTTACAAGTAAAACAAATAATACAGAAACTACAAATTTACAGTAAAGTAAAAAAATAATACAGAAACTACAAATTTACAGTAAGTTAAAAGTAAAACAAATAATACAGAAACTACAAATTTACAGTAAGTTAAAGTAAAACAAATAATACAGAAACTACAAATTTAGAGTGAGTTAAAGTAAAACAACTAATACAGAAACACAAATTTACAGTAAGATAAAGTAAAACAAAACTAATACAGAAACTACAAAGTTACAGTAAGTTAAAGTAAAACAACTAATACAGAAACTACAAATTTACAGTAAGTTAAAGTAAAACAACTAATACAGAAACTACAAATTTACAGTAAGTTAAAGTAAAACAACTAATACAGAAACTACAAATTTACAGTAAGTTAAAGTAAAACAAATAATACAGAAACTACAAATTTACAGTAAGTTAAAGTAAAACAAATAATACAGAAAACAAATTTACAGTAATAAAGTAAAACAAATAATACAGAAACTACAAATTTACAGTAAGTTAAAGTATACAGAAACTACAAATTTACAGTAAGTTAAAATAATACAGAAACTACAAATTTACAGTAAGTTAAAGTAAAACAAATAATACAGAAACTACAAATTTACAGTAAGATAAAGTAAAACAAATAATACAGAAACTACAAATTTACAGTAAGTTAAAGTAAAACAAGTAATAAGAAACTACAAATTTACAGAAACTACAAATTTACAGTAAGTTAAAGTAAAACAACTAATACAGAAACTACAAATTTACAGTAAGTTAAAGTAAAACAACTAATACAGAAACTACAAATTTACAGTAAGTTAAAGTAAAACAACTAATACAGAAACTACAAATTTACAGTAAGTTAAAGTAAAACAACTAATACAGAAACTACAAATTTACAGTAAGTTAAAGTAAAACAACTAATACAGAAACTACAAATTTACAGTAAGTTAAAGTAAAACAAATAATACAGAAACTACAAATTTACTACAAATTTACAGTAATACAGAAACTACAAATTTACAGTAAGTTAAAGTAAAACAAATAATACAGAAACTACAAATTTACAGTAAGTTAAAGTAAAACAAATAATACAGAAACTACAAATTTACAGTAAGTTAAAGTAAAACAAATAATACAGAAACTACAAATTTACAGTAAGTTAAAGTAAAACAAATAATACAGAAACTACAAATTTACAGTAAGATAAAGTAAAACAAATAATACAGAAACTACAAATTTACAGTAAGATAAAGTAAAACAAATAATACAGAAACTACAAATTTACAGTAAGATAAAGTAAAACAAATAATACAGAAACTACAAATTTACAGTAAGATAAAGTAAAACAAATAATACAGAAACTACAAATTTACAGTAAGATAAAGTAAAACAAATAATACAGAAACTACAAATTTACAGTAAGATAAAGTAAAACAAATAATACAGAAACTACAAATTTACAGTAAGTTAAAGTAAAACAAATAATACAGAAACTACAAATTTACAATTTAAGTTAAAGTAAAACAAATAATACAGAAACTACAAATTTACAGTAAGTTAAAGTAAAACAAATAATACAGAAACTACAAATTTACAGTAAGTTAAAGTAAAACAAATAATACAGAAACTACAAATTTACAGTAAGTTAAAGTAAAACAAATAATACAAAAACTACAAATTTACAGTAAGATAAAGTAAAACAAATAATACAGAAACTACAAATTTACAGTAAATAAAGTAAAACAAATAATACAGAAACTACAAATTTACAGTAAGATAAAGTAAAACAAATAATACAGAAACTACAAATTTACAGTAAGTTAAAGTAAAACAAATAATACAGAAACTACAAATTTACAGTAAGATAAAGTAAAACAAATAATACAGAAACTACAAATTTACAGTAAGATAAAGTAAAACAAATAATACAGAAACTACAAATTTACAGTAAGTTAAAGTAAAACAAATAATACAGAAACTACAAATTTACAGTAAGTTAAAGTAAAACAAATAATACAGAAACTACAAATTTACAGTAAGTTAAAGTAAAACAAATAATACAGAAACTACAAATTTACAGTAAAGTAAAACAAATAATACAGAAACTACAAATTTACAGTAAGTTAAAGTAAAACAATACAGAAACTACAAATTTACAGTAAGTTAAAGTAAAACAAATAATACAGAAACTACAAATTTACAGTAAGTTAAAGTAAAACAAATAATACAGAAACTACAAATTTACAGTAAGTTAAAGTAAAACAAATAATACAGAAACTACAAATTTACAGTAAGTTAAAGTAAAACAAATAATACAGAAACTACAAATTTACAGTAAGTAAAACAAATAATACAGAAACTACAAATTTACAGTAAGTTAAAGTAAAACAAATAATACAGAAACTACAAATTTACAGTAAGTTAAAGTAAAACAAATAATACAGAAACTACAAATTTACAGTAAGTTAAAGTAAAACAAATAATACAGAAACTACAAATTTACAGTAAGTTAAAGTAAAACAAATAATACAGAAACTACAAATTTACAGTAAGTTAAAGTAAAACAAATAATACAGAAACTACAAATTTACAGTAAGTTAAAGTAAAACAACTAATACAGAAACTACAAATTTACAGTAAGTTAAAGTAAAACAACTAATACAGAAACTACAAATTTACAGTAAGTTAAAGTAAAACAACTAATACAGAAACTACAAATTTACAGTAAGTTAAAGTAAAACAACTAATACAGAAACTACAAATTTACAGTAAGTTAAAGTAAAACAAATAATACAGAAACTACAAATTTACAGTAAGTTAAAGTAAAACAAATAATACAGAAACTACAAATTTACAGTAAGTAAAGTAAAACAAATAATACAGAAACTACAAATTTACAGTAAGATAAAGTAAAACAAATAATACGGAGACTACAAATTTACAGTAAGTTAAAGTAAAAGAAATAATACAGAAACTACAAATTTACAGTAAGTTAAAGTAAAACAAATAATACAGAAACTACAAATTTACAGTAAGATAAAGTAAAACAAATAATACAGAAACTACACATTTACAGTAAGATAAAGTAAAACAAATAATACAGAAACTACAAATTTACAAATAATACAGAAACTACAAATTTACAGTAAGCAAAACAAATAATACAGAAACTACAAATTTACAGTAAGATAAAGTAAAACAAATAATACAGAAACTACAAATTTACAGTAAGTTAAAGTAAAACAAATAATACAGAAACTACAAATTTACAGTAAGTTAAAGTAAAACAAATAATACAGAAACTACAAATTTACAGTAAGATAAAGTAAAACAAATAATACAGAAACTACAAATTTACAGTTAAAGCAAAACAAATAATACAGAAACTACAAATTTACAGTAAGTTAAAGTAAAACAATACAGAAACTACAAATTTACAGTAAGTTAAAGTAAAACAATACAGAAACTACAAATTTACAGTAAGTTAAAGTAAAACAAATAATACAGAAACTACAAATTTACAGTAAGTTAAAGTAAAACAAATAATACAGAAACTACAAATTTACAGTAAGATAAAGTAAAACAACAGTAATACAGAAACTAGAAAATTACAGTAAGAAAAACAAATAATACAGAAACTACAAATTTACAGTAAGATAAAGTAAAACAAATAATACAGAAACTACAAATTTACAGTAAGATAAAGTAAAACAAATAATACAGAAACTACAAATTTACAGTAAGATAAAGTAAAACAAATAATACAGAAACTACAAATTTACAGTAAGATAAAGTAAAACAAATAATACAGAAACTACAAATTTACAGTAAGAAAAACAAATAATACAGAAACTACAAATTTACAGTAAGTTAAAGTAAAACAATACAGAAACTACAAATTTACAGTAAGTTAAAGTAAAACAAATAATACAGAAACTACAAATTTACAGTAAGTTAAAGTAAAACAAATAATACAGAAACTACAAATTTACAGTAAGTTAAAGTAAAACAAATAATACAGAAACTACAAATTTACAGTAAGTTAAAGTAAAACAAATAATACAGAAACTACAAATTTACAGTAAGTTAAAGTAAAACAACTAATACAGAAACTACAAATTTACAGTAAGATAAAGTAAAACAACTAATACAGAAACTACAAATTTACAGTAAGTTAAAGTAAAACAACTAATACAGAAACTACAAATTTACAGTAAGTTAAAGTAAAACAACTAATACAGAAACTACAAATTTACAGTAAGTTAAAGTAAAACAAATAATACAGAAACTACAAATTTACAGTAAGTTAAAGTAAAACAAATAATACAGAAACTACAAATTTACAGTAAGTTAAAGTAAAACAAATAATACAGAAACTACAAATTTACAGTAAGTTAAAGTAAAACAAATAATACAGAAACTACAAATTTACAGTAAGTTAAAAGTAAAACAACTAATACAGAAACTACAAATTTACAGTAAGTTAAAGTAAAACAAATAATACAGAAACTACAAATTTAAGTAAGTTAAAGTAAAACAACTAATACAGTACAAGTTAAAGTAAAACAACTAATACAGAAACTACAAATTTACAGTAAGTTAAAGTAAAACAACTAATACAGAAACTACAAATTTACAGTAAGTTAAAGTAAAACAACTAATACAGAAACTACAAATTTACAGTAAGTTAAAGTAAAACAACTAATACAGAAACTACAAATTTACAGTAAGTTAAAGTAAAACAACTAATACAGAAACTACAAATTTACAGTAAGTTAAAGTAAAACAAATAATACAGAAACTACAAATTTACAGTAAGTTAAAGTAAAACAAATAATACAGAAACTACAAATTTACAGTAAGTTAAAGTAAAACAAATAATACAGAAACTACAAATTTACAGTAAAGTAAAACAAAAACAAATAATAAGTAAATTTACAGTAAAGTAAAACAAATACAGAAACTACCAGTTTACAGTGAGATAAAGTAAAACAAATAATACGGAGACTACAAATTTACAGTAAGTTAAAGTAAAAGAAATAATACAGAAACTACAAATTTACAGTAAGTTAAAGTAAAACAAATAATACAGAAACTACAAATTTACAGTAAGATACAAAAAGTAAAACAAATAATACAGAAACTACAAATTTACAGTAGTAAAGTAAAACAAATAATACAGAAACTACAAATTTACAGTAAGATAAAGTAAAACAAATAATACAGAAACTACAAATTTACAGTAAGATAAAGTAAAACAAATAATACAGAAACTACAAATTTACAGTAAGTTAAAGTAAAACAAATAATACAGAAACTACAAATTTACAGTAAGTTAAAGTAAAACAAATAATACAGAAACTACAAATTTACAGTAAGATAAAGTAAAACAAATAATACAGAAACTACAAATTTACAGTAAGTTAAAGTAAAACAAATAATACAGAAACTACAAATTTACAGTAAGTTAAAGTAAAACAAATAATACAGAAACTACAAATTTACAGTAAGTTAAAGTAAAACAAATAATACAGAAACTACAAATTTACAGTAAGCAAAACAAATAATACATAAACTAAAACAAAGATAATAAAACAAATAAGAAACTACAAATTTACAGTAAGATAAAGTAAAACAAATAATACAGAAACTACAAATTTACAGTAAGATAAAGTAAAACAAATAATACAGAAACTACAAATTTACAGTAAGATAAAGTAAAACAAATAATACAGAAACTACAAATTTACAGTAAGTTAAAGTAAAACAAATAATACAGAAACTACAAATTTACAGTAAGTTAAAGTAAAACAAATAATACAGAAACTACAAATTTACAGTAAGTTAAAGTAAAACAAATAATACAGAAACTACAAATTTACAGTAAGTTAAAGTAAAACAAATAATACAGAAACTACAAATTTACAGTAAGTTAAAGTAAAACAAATAATACAGAAACTACAAATTTACAGTAAGTAAAGTAAAAAATAATACAGAAACTACAAATTTACAGTAAGATAAAGTAAAACAAATAATACAGAAACTACAAATTTACAGTAAGTTAAAGTAAAACAAATAATACAGAAACTACAAATTTACAGTAAGTTAAAGTAAAACAAATAATACAGAAACTACAAATTTACAGTAAGAAAAACAAATAAAAAAAAACAAAGTAATACAGAAACTACAAATTTACAGTAAGTTAAAGTAAAACAAATAATACAGAAACTACAAATTTACAGTAAGTTAAAGTAAAACAAATAATACAGAAACTACAAATTTACAGTAAGATAAAGTAAAACAAATAATACAGAAACTACAAATTTACAGTAAGTTAAAGTAAAACAAATAATACAGAAACTACAAATTTACAGTAAGTTAAAGTAAAACAAATAATACAGAAACTACAAATTTACAGTAAGTTAAAGTAAAACAAATAATACAGAAACTACAAATTTACAGTAAGTAAAGTAAAAAAGTAAAACAAATTTAATACAGAAACTACAAATTTACAGTAAGATAAAGTAAAACAAATAATACAGAAACTACAAATTTACAAATTTACAGAAACTACAAATTTACAGTAAGATAAAGTAAAACAAATAATACAGAAACTACAAATTTACAGTAACAAAAACAAATAATACAGAAACTACAAATTTACAGTAAGATAAAGTAAAACAAATAATACAGAAACTACAAATTTACAGTAAGTTAAAGTAAAACAAATAATACAGAAACTACAAATTTACAGTAAGTTAAAGTAAAACAATACAGAAACTACAAATTTACAGTAAGTTAAAGTAAAACAAATAATACAGAAACTACAAATTTACAGTAAGTTAAAGTAAAACAAATAATACAGAAACTACAAATTTACAGTAAGTTAAAGTAAAACAAATAATACAGAAACTACAAATTTACAGTAAGATAAAGTAAAACAAATAATACAGAAACTACAAATTTACAGTAAGTTAAAGTAAAACAAATAATACAGAAACTACAAATTTACAGTAAGTTAAAGTAAAACAACTAATACAGAAACTACAAATTTACAGTAAGTTAAAGTAAAACAAATAATACAGAAACTACAAATTTACAGTAAGTTAAAGTAAAACAAATAATACAGAAACTAGAAAATTACAGTAAGAAAAACAACTAATACAGAAACTACAAATTTACAGTAAGTTAAAGTAAAACAACTAATACAGAAACTACAAATTTACAGTAAGTTAAAGTAAAACAACTAATACAGAAACTACAAATTTACAGTAAGTTAAAGTAAAACAACTAATACAGAAACTACAAATTTACAGTAAGTTAAAGTAAAACAACTAATACAGAAACTACAAATTTACAGTAAGTTAAAGTAAAACAACTAATACAGAAACTACAAATTTACAGTAAGTTACAAGTAAAACAACTAATACAGAAACTACAAATTTACAGTAAGTTAAAGTAAAACAACTAATACAGAAACTACAAATTTACAGTAAGTTAAAGTAAAACAAATAATACAGAAACTACAAATTTACAGTAAGATAAAGTAAAACAAATAATACAGAAACTACAAATTTACAGTAAGATAAAGTAAAACAAATAATACAGAAACTACAAATTTACAGTAAGTTAAAGTAAAACAAATAATACAGAAACTACAAATTTACAGTAAGAAAAACAAATAATACAGAAACTACAAATTTACAGGAAGATAAAGTAAAACAAATAATACAGAAACTACAAATTTACAGTAAGTAAAGTAAAACAAATAATACAGAAACTACAAATTTACAGTAAGTTAAAGTAAAACAAATAATACAGAAACTACAAATTTACAGTAAGTTAAAGTAAAACAAATAATACAGAAACTACAAATTTACAGTAAGATAAAGTAAAACAAATAATACAGAAACTACAAATTTACAGTAAGATAAAGTAAAACAAATAATACAGAAACTACAAATTTACAGTAAGATAAAGTAAAACAAATAATACAGAAACTACAAATTTACAGTAAGATAAAGTAAAACAAATAATACAGAAACTACAAATTTACAGTAAGATAAAGTAAAACAAATAATACAGAAACTACAAATTTACAGTAAGTTAAAGTAAAACAAATAATACAGAAACTACAAATTTACAGTAAGTTAAAGTAAAACAAATAATACAGAAACTACAAATTTACAGTAAGATAAAGTAAAACAAATAATACAGAAACTACAAATTTACAGTAAGATAAAGTAAAACAAATAATACAGAAACTACAAATTTACAGTAAGTTAAAGTAAAACAAATAATACAGAAACTACAAATTTACAGTAAGATAAAGTAAAACAAATAATACAGAAACTACAAATTTACAGTAAGCAAAACAAATAATACAGAAACTAAAACAAAGTAAAACAAATACAGAAACTACCAGTTTACAGTAAGATAAAGTAAAACAAATAATACAGAAACTACAAATTTACAGTAAGATAAAGTAAAACAAATAATACAGAAACTACAAATTTACAGTAAGATAAAGTAAAACAAATAATACAGAAACTACAAATTTACAGTAAGATTTAAAGTAAAACAAATAATACAGAAACTACAAATTTACAGTAAGATAAAGTAAAACAAATAATACAGAAACTACAAATTTACAGTAAGATAAAGTAAAACAAATAATACAGAAACTACAAATTTACAGTAAGATAAAGTAAAACAAATAATACAGAAACTACAAATTTACAGTAAGATAAAGTAAAACAAATAATACAGAAAACAAATTTACAGTAATTTAAACAAATAATACAGAAACTACAAATTTACAGTAAGTTAAAGTAAAACAATACAGAAACTACAAATTTACAGTAAGTTAAAGTAAAACAAATAATACAGAAACTACAAATTTACAGTAAGTTAAAGTAAAACAAATAATACAGAAACTACAAATTTACAGTAAGTTAAAGTAAAACAAATAATACAGAAACTACAAATTTACAGTAAGTTAAAGTAAAACAAATAATACAGAAACTACAAATTTACAGTAAGTTAAAGTAAAACAACTAATACAGAAACTACAAATTTACAGTAAGTTAAAGTAAAACAACTAATACAGAAACTACAAATTTACAGTAAGATAAAGTAAAACAACTAATACAGAAACTACAAATTTACAGTAAGTTAAAGTAAAACAACTAATACAGAAACTACAAATTTACAGTAAGTTAAAAGTAAAACAAATTTAATACAAATAATACAGAAACTACAAATTTACAGTAAGTTAAAGTAAAACAAATAATACAGAAACTACAAATTTACAGTAAGTTAAAGTAAAACAAATAATACAGAAACTACAAATTTACAGTAAGTTAAAGTAAAACAAATAATACAGAAACTACAAATTTACAGTAAGTTAAAGTAAAACAAATAATACAGAAACTACAAATTTACAGTAAGTTAAAGTAAAACAAATAATACAGAAACTACAAATTTACAGTAAGTTAAAGTAAAACAAATAATACAGAAACTACAAATTTACAGTAAGTTAAAGTAAAACAACTAATACAGAAACTACAAATTTACAGTAAGTTAAAGTAAAACAACTAATACAGAAACTACAAATTTACAGTAAGTTAAAGTAAAACAACTAATACAGAAACTACAAATTTACAGTAAGTTAAAGTAAAACAACTAATACAGAAACTACAAATTTACAGTAAGTTAAAGTAAAACAACTAATACAGAAACTACAAATTTACAGTAAGTTAAAGTAAAACAAATAATACAGAAACTACAAATTTACAGTAAGTTAAAGTAAAACAAATAATACAGAAACTACAAATTTACAGTAAGTTAAAAGTAAAAAATAATACAGAAACTACAAATTTACAGTAAGTTAAAGTAAAACAAATAATACAGAAACTACAAATTTACAGTAAGATAAAGTAAAACAAATAATACAGAAACTACAAATTTACAGTAAGTTAAAGTAAAACAAATAATACAGAAACTACAAATTTACAGTACAAATTTACAGTAAGTTAAAGTAAAAGAAATAATACAGAAACTACAAATTTACAGTAAGTTAAAGTAAAACAAATAATACAGAAACTACAAATTTACAGTAAGATAAAGTAAAACAAATAATACAGAAACTACAAATTTACAGTAAGATAAAGTAAAACAAATAATACAGAAACTACAAATTTACAGTAAGTAAAGTAAAACAAATAATACAGAAACTACAAATTTACAGTAAGATAAAGTAAAACAAATAATACAGAAACTACAAATTTACAGTAAGTTAAAGTAAAACAAATAATACAGAAACTACAAATTTACAGTAAGTTAAAGTAAAACAAATAATACAGAAACTACAAATTTACAGTAAGTTAAAGTAAGTAAAATAATACAGAAACTACAAATTTACAGTAAGTTAAAGTAAAACAAATAATACAGAAACTACAAATTTACAGTAAGTTAAAGTAAAACAAATAATACAGAAACTACAAATTTACAGTAAAATTTAAAGTAAAACAAATAATACAGAAACTACAAATTTACAGTAAGTTAAAGTAAAACAAATAATACAGAAACTACAAATTTACAGTAAGATAAAGTAAAACAAATAATACAGAAACTACAAATTTACAGTAAGATAAAGTAAAACAAATAATACAGAAACTACAAATTTACAGTAAGATAAAGTAAAACAAATAATACAGAAACTACAAATTTACAGTAAGATAAAGTAAAACAAATAAAATACAGAAACTACAAATTTACAGTAAGTTTACAAAGTAAAACAAATAATACAGAAACTACAAATTTACAGTAAGTTAAAGTAAAACAAATAATACAGAAACTACAAATTTACAGTAAGTTAAAGTAAAACAAATAATACAGAAACTACAAATTTACAGTAAGTTAAAGTAAAACAACTAATACAGAAACTACAAATTTACAGTAAAGTAAAACAACTAATACAGAAACTACAAATTTACAGTAAGTTAAAGTAAAACAAATAATACAGAAACTACAAATTTACAGTAAAGTTAAAGTAAAACAAATAATACAGAAACTACAAATTTACAGTAAGATAAAGTAAAACAAATAATACAGAAACTACAAATTTACAGTAAGTTAAAGTAAAACAAATAATACAGAAACTACAAATTTACAGTAAGATAAAGTAAAACAAATAATACAGAAACTACAAATTTACAGTAAGTTAAAGTAAAACAAATAATACAGAAACTACAAATTTACAGTAAGTTAAAGTAAAACAAATAATACAGAAACTACAAATTTACAGTAAGTTAAAGTAAAACAAATAATACAGAAACTACAAATTTACAGTAAGATAAAGTAAAACAAATAATACAGAAACTACAAATTTACAGTAAGATAAAGTAAAACAAATAATACAGAAACTACAAATTTACAGTAAGATAAAGTAAAACAAATAATACAGAAACTACAAATTTACAGTAAGATAAAGTAAAACAAACTAATACAGAAACTACAAATTTACAGTAAGATAAAGTAAAACAAATAATACAGAAACTACAAATTTACAGTAAGTTAAAGTAAAACAAATAATACAGAAACTACAAATTTACAGTAAGTTAAAGTAAAACAAATAATACAGAAACTACAAATTTACAGTAAGTTAAAGTAAAACAAATAATACAGAAACTACAAATTTACAGTAAGTTAAAGTAAAACAAATACAGTTAAAGTAAAACAAATAATACAGAAACTACAAATTTACAGTAAGTAAAGTAAAACAAATAATACAGAAACTACAAACTGACAGTAAGTTAAAGTAAAACAAATAATACAGAAACTACAAATTTACAGTAAGTTAAAGTAAAACAAATAATACAGAAACTACAAATTTACAGTAAGTTAAAGTAAAACAAATAATACAGAAACTACAAATTTACAGTAAGATAAAGTAAAACAAATAATACAGAAACTACAAATTTACAGTAAGATAAAGTAAAACAAATAATACAGAAACTACAAATTTACAGTAAGAAAAACAAATAATACAGAAACTACAAATTTACAGTAAGATAAAGTAAAACAAATAATACAGAAACTACAAATTTACAGTAAGTTAAAGTAAAACAAATAATACAGAAACTACAAATTTACAGTAAGTTAAAGTAAAACAAATAATACAGAAACTACAAATTTACAGTAAGATAAAGTAAAACAAATAATACAGAAACTACAAATTTACAGTAAGTTAAAGTAAAACAAATAATACAGAAACTACAAAATTACAGTAACAAAAACAAATAATACAGAAACTACAAATTTACAGAAAATAAAGTAAAACAAATAATACAGAAACTACAAACTGACAGTAAGTTAAAGTAAAACAAATAATACAGAGACTACAAATTTACAGTAAGTTAAAGTAAAACAAATAATACAGAAACTACAAATTTACAGTAAGTTAAAGTAAAACAAATAATACAGAAACTACAAATTTACAGTAAGTTAAAGTAAAACAAATAATACAGAAACTACAAATTTACAGTAAGTTAAAGTAAAACAAATAATACAGAAACTACAAATTTACAGTAAGTTAAAGTAAAACAAATAATACAGAAACTACAAATTTACAGTAAGTTAAAGTAAAACAAATAATACAGAAACTACAAATTTACAGTAAGATAAAGTAAAACAAATAATACAGAAACTACAAATTTACAGTAAGATAAAGTAAAACAAATAATACAGAAACTACAAATTTACAGTAAGATAAAGTAAAACAAATAATACAGAAACTACAAATTTACAGTAAGATAAAGTAAAACAAATAATACAGAAACTACAAATTTACAGTAAGTTAAAGTAAAACAAATAATACAGAAACTACAAATTTACAGTAAGTTAAAGTAAAACAAATAATACAGAAACTACAAATTTACAGTAAGTTAAAGTAAAACAAATAATACAGAAACTACAAATTTACAGTAAAGTAAAACAAAAGTAAAACTACAAATTTAATACAGAAACTACAAACTTTACAGTAAGATAAAGTAAAACAAATAATACAGAAACTACAAATTTACAGTAAGATAAAAGTAAAACAAATAATACAGAAACTACAAATTTACAGTAAGTTAAAGTAAAACAAATAATACAGAAACTACAAATTTACAGTAAGATAAAGTAAAACAAATAATACAGAAACTACAAATTTACAGTAAGATAAAGTAAAACAAATAATACAGAAACTACAAATTTACAGTAAGATAAAGTAAAACAAATAATACAGAAACTACAAATTTACAGTAAGATAAAGTAAAACAAATAATACAGAAACTACAAATTTACAGTAAGTTAAAGTAAAACAAATAATACAGAAACTACAAATTTACAGTAAGTTAAAGTAAAACAAATAATACAGAAACTACAAATTTACAGTAAGTTAAAGTAAAACAAATAATACAGAAACTACAAATTTACAGTAAGTTAAAGTAAAACAAATAAAAGTAAAACAAATAATACAGAAACTACAAATTTACAGTAAGTTAAAAGTAAAACAAAGTTAAAGTAAAACAAATAATACAGAAACTACAAATTTACAGTAAGTTAAAGTTTACAGAAACTACAAATTTACAGTAAGTTAAAGTAAAACAACTAATACAGAAACTACAAATTTACAGTAAGTTAAAGTAAAACAACTAATACAGAAACTACAAATTTACAGTAAGTTAAAGTAAAACAACTAATACAGAAACTACAAATTTACAGTAAGTTAAAGTAAAACAACTAATACAGAAACTACAAATTTACAGTAAGTTAAAGTAAAACAACTAATACAGAAACTACAAATTTACAGTAAGTTAAAGTAAAACAATACAGAAACTACAAATTTACAGTAAGTTAAAGTAAAACAAATAATACAGAAACTACAAATTTACAGTAAGTTAAAGTAAAACAAATAATACAGAAACTACAAATTTACAGTAAGTTAAAGTAAAACAAATAATACAGAAACTACAAATTTACAGTAAGTTAAAGTAAAACAAATAATACAGAAACTACAAATTTACAGTAAGTTAAAGTAAAACAACTAATACAGAAACTACAAATTTACAGTAAGTTAAAGTAAAACAACTAATACAGAAACTACAAATTTACAGTAAGTTAAAGTAAAACAACTAATACAGAAACTACAAATTTACAGTAAGTTAAAGTAAAACAACTAATACAGAAACTACAAATTTACAGTAAGTTAAAGTAAAACAACTAATACAGAAACTACAAATTTACAGTAAGTTAAAGTAAAACAAATAATACAGAAACTACAAATTTACAGTAAGTAAAAAGTAAAACAAATAATACAGAAACTACAAATTTACAGTAAGTTAAAGTAAAACAAATAATACAGAAACTACAAATTTACAGTAAGTTAAAGTAAAACAAATAATACAGAAACTACAAATTTACAGTAAGTTAAAGTAAAACAAATAATACAGAAACTACAAATTTACAGTAAGTTAAAGTAAAACAAATAATACAGAAACTACAAATTTACAGTAAGATAAAGTAAAACAAATAATACAGAAACTACAAATTTACAGTAAGATAAAGTAAAACAAATAATACAGAAACTACAAATTTACAGTAAGATAAAGTAAAACAAATAATACAGAAACTACAAATTTACAGTAAGATAAAGTAAAACAAATAATACAGAAACTACAAATTTACAGTAAGCAAAACAAATAATACAGAAACTACAAATTTACAGTAAGATAAAGTAAAACAAATAATACAGAAACTACAAATTTACAGTAAGTTAAAGTAAAACAAATAATACAGAAACTACAAATTTACAGTAAGTTAAAGTAAAACAAATAATACAGAAACTACAAATTTACAGTAAGTTAAAGTAAAACAAATAATACAGAAACTACAAATTTACAGTAAGTTAAAGTAAAACAAATAATACAGAAACTACAAATTTACAGTAAGTAAAGTAAAACAAATAATACAGAAACTACAAATTTACAGGAAGATAAAGTAAAACAAATAATACAGAAACTAGAAAATTACAGTAACAAAAACAAATAATACAGAAACTACAAATTTACAGAAGATAAAGTAAAACAAATAATACAGAAACTACAAATTTACAAAGATAAAGTAAACAGAAACAGAAACTACAAATTTACAGTAAGTTAAAGTAAAACAAATAATACAGAAACTACAAATTTACAGTAAAAAAAAATAAAACTACAAATTTACAGTAAGTTAAAGTAAAACAACTAATACAGAAACTACAAATTTACAGTAAGTTAAAGTAAAACAAATAATACAGAAACTACAAATTTACAGTAAGTTAAAGTAAAACAAATAATACAGAAACTACAAATTTACAGTAAGATAAAGTAAAACAAATAATACAGAAACTACAAATTTACAGTAAGTTAAAGTAAAACAAATAATACAGAAACTACAAATTTACAGTAAGATAAAGTAAAACAAATAATACAGAAACTACAAATTTACAGTAAGATAAAGTAAAACAAATAATACAGAAACTACAAATTTACAGTAAGATAAAGTAAAACAAATAATACAGAAACTACAAATTTACAGTAAGCAAAACAAATAATACAGAAACTACAAATTTACAGTAAGATAAAGTAAAACAAATAATACAGAAACTACAAATTTACAGTAAGTTAAAGTAAAACAAATAATACAGAAACTACAAATTTACAGTAAGTTAAAGTAAAACAAATAATACAGAAACTACAAATTTACAGTAAGATAAAGTAAAACAAATAATACAGAAACTACAAATTTACAGTAAGATAAAGTAAAACAAATAATACAGAAACTACAAATTTACAGTAAGATAAAGTAAAACAAATAATACAGAAACTACAAATTTACAGTAAGATAAAGTAAAACAAATAATACAGAAACTACAAATTTACAGTAAGATAAAGTAAAACAAATAATACAGAAACTACAAATTTACAGTAAGTTAAAGTAAAACAAATAATACAGAAACTACAAATTTACAGTAAGTTAAAGTAAAAAGTACAAAACAAACTACAAATACAGAAACTACAAATTTACAGTAAATTTAAAGTAAAACAAATAATACAGAAACTACAAATTTACAGTAAGTTAAAGTAAAACAAATAATACAGAAACTACAAATTTACAGTAAGATAAAGTAAAACAAATAATACAGAAACTACAAATTTACAGTAAGTTAAAGTAAAACAAATAATACAGAAACTACAAATTTACAGTAAGTTAAAGTAAAACAAATAATACAGAAACTACAAATTTACAGTAAGTTAAAGTAAAACAACTAATACAGAAACTACAAATTTACAGTTACAGTTAAAGTAAAACAAATAATACAGAAACTACAAATTTACAGTAAGTTAAAGTAAAACAACTAATACAGAAACTACAAATTTACAGTAAGTTAAAGTAAAACAACTAATACAGAAACTACAAATTTACAGTAAGTTAAAGTAAAACAACTAATACAGAAACTACAAATTTACAGTAAGTTAAAGTAAAACAACTAATACAGAAACTACAAATTTACAGTAAGTTAAAGTAAAACAACTAATACAGAAACTACAAATTTACAGTAAGTTAAAGTAAAACAACTAATACAGAAACTACAAATTTACAGTAAGTTAAAGTAAAACAAATAATACAGAAACTACAAATTTACAGTAAGTTAAAGTAAAACAAATAATACAGAAACTACAAATTTACAGTAAGTTAAAGTACAAATAATACAGAAACTACAAATTTACAGTAAGTTAAAGTAAAACAAATAATACAGAAACTACAAATTTACAGTAAGTAAAGTAAAACAAATAATACAGAAACTACAAATTTACAGTAAGTTAAAGTAAAACAAATAATACAGAAACTACAAATTTACAGTAAGATAAAGTAAAACAAATAATACAGAAACTACAAATTTACAGTAAGCAAAACAAATAATACAGAAACTACAAATTTACAGTAAGATAAAGTAAAACAAATAATACAGAAACTACAAATTTACAGTAAGATAAAGTAAAACAAATAATACAGAAACTACAAATTTACAGTAAGTTAAAGTAAAACAAATAATACAGAAACTACAAATTTACAGTAAGTTAAAGTAAAACAAATAATACAGAAACTACAAATTTACAGTAAGATAAAGTAAAACAAATAATACAGAAACTACAAATTTACAGTAAGATAAAGTAAAACAAATAATACAGAAACTACAAATTTACAGTAAGATAAAGTAAAACAAATAATACAGAAACTACAAATTTACAGTAAGATAAAGTAAAACAAATAATACAGAAACTACAAATTTACAGTAAGTTAAAGTAAAACAAATAATACAGAAACTACAAATTTACAGTAAGTTAAAGTAAAACAAATAATACAGAAACTACAAATTTACAGTAAGTTAAAGTAAAACAAATAATACAGAAACTACAAATTTACAGTAAGATAAAGTAAAACAAATAATACAGAAACTACAAATTTACAGTAAGTTAAAGTAAAACAAATAATACAGAAACTACAAATTTACAGTAAGTTAAAGTAAAACAAATAATACAGAAACTACAAATTTACAGTAAGATAAAGTAAAACAAATAATACAGAAACTACAAATTTACAGTAAGATAAAGTAAAACAAATAATACAGAAACTACAAATTTACAGTAAGATAAAGTAAAACAAATAATACAGAAACTACAAATTTACAGTAAGATAAAGTAAAACAAATAATACAGAAACTACAAATTTACAGTAAGATAAAGTAAAACAAATAATACAGAAACTACAAATTTACAGTAAGATAAAGTAAAACAAATAATACAGAAACTACAAATTTACAGTAAGATAAAGTAAAACAAATAATACAGAAACTACAAATTTACAGTAAGATAAAGTAAAACAAATAATACAGAAACTACAAATTTACAGTAAGATAAAGTAAAACAAATAATACAGAAACTACAAATTTACAGTAAGATAAAGTAAAACAAATAATACAGAAACTACAAATTTACAGTAAGATAAAGTAAAACAAATAATACAGAAACTACAAATTTACAGTAAGTAAAACAAATAATACAGAAACTACAAATTTACAGTAAGATAAAGTAAAACAAATAATACAGAAACTACAAATTTACAGTAAGTTAAAGTAAAACAATAGAGAAACTACAAATTTACAGTAAGTTAAAGTAAAACAAATAATACAGAAACTACAAATTTACAGTAAGTTAAAGTAAAACAACTAATACAGAAACTACAAATTTACAGTAAGTTAAAGTAAAACAACTAATACAGAAACTACAAATTTACAGTAAGATAAAGTAAAACAACTAATACAGAAACTACAAATTTACAGTAAGTTAAAGTAAAACAACTAATACAGAAACTACAAATTTACAGTAAGTTACAAAAAGTAAAACAACTAATACAGAAACTACAAATTTACAGTAAGTTAAAGTAAAACAATACAGAAACTACAAATTTACAGTAAGTTAAAGTAAAACAATACAGAAACTACAAATTTACAGTAAGTTAAAGTAAAACAAATAATACAGAAACTACAAATTTACAGTAAGTTAAAGTAAAACAAATAATACAGAAACTACAAATTTACAGTAAGTTAAAGTAAAACAAATAATACAGAAACTACAAATTTACAGTAAGTTAAAGTAAAACAACTAATACAGAAACTACAAATTTACAGTAAGTTAAAGTAAAAGTAAAACAACAGTAAGTTAAAGTAAAACAATACAGAAACTACAAATTTACAGTAAGTTAAAGTAAAACAACTAATACAGAAACTACAAATTTACAGTAAGTTAAAGTAAAACAACTAATACAGAAACTACAAATTTACAGTAAGTTAAAGTAAAACAACTAATACAGAAACTACAAATTTACAGTAAGTTAAAGTAAAACAAATAATACAGAAACTACAAATTTACAGTAAGTTAAAGTAAAACAAATAATACAGAAACTACAAATTTACAGTAAGTTAAAGTAAAACAAATAATACAGAAACTACAAATTTACAGTAAGTTAAAGTAAAACAAATAATACAGAAACTACAAATTTACAGTAAGTTAAAGTAAAACAAATAATACAGAAACTACAAATTTACAGTAAGTTAAAGTAAAACAAATAATACAGAAACTACAAATTTACAGTAAGTTAAAGTAAAACAAATAATACAGAAACTACAAATTTACAGTAAGTTAAAGTAAAACAAATAATACAGAAACTACAAATTTACAGTAAGATAAAGTAAAACAAATAATACAGAAACTACAAATTTACAGTAAGATAAAGTAAAACAAATAATACAGAAACTACAAATTTACAGTAAGATAAAGTAAAACAAATAATACAGAAACTACAAATTTACAGTAAGTAAAGTAAAACAAATAATACAGAAACTACAAATTTACAGTAAGATAAAGTAAAACAAATAATACAGAAACTACAAATTTACAGTAAGATAAAGTAAAACAAATAATACAGAAACTACAAATTTACAGTAAGTTAAAGTAAAACAAATAATACAGAAACTACAAATTTACAGTAAGATAAAGTAAAACAAATAATACAGAAACTACAAATTTACAGTAAGCAAAACAAATAATACAGTAAAACAAATAATACAGAAACTACAAATTTACAGTAAGATAAAGTAAAACAAATAATACAGAAACTACAAATTTACAGTAAGTTAAAGTAAAACAAATAATACAGAAACTACAAATTTACAGTAAAACAAATAATACAGAAACTACAAATTTACAGTAAGATAAATAAAGTAAAACAAATAATACAGAAACTACAAATTTACAGTAAGTTAAAGTAAAACAAATAATACAGAAACTACAAATTTACAGTAAGATAAAGTAAAACAAATAATACAGAAACTACAAATTTACAGTAAGTTAAAGTAAAACAAATAATACAGAAACTACAAATTTACAGTAAGTTAAAGTAAAACAAATAATACAGAAACTACAAATTTACAGTAAGTTAAAGTAAAACAAATAATACAGAAACTACAAATTTACAGTAAGTTAAAGTAAAACAAATAATACAGAAACTACAAATTTACAGTAAGTAAAGTAAAACAAATAATACAGAAACTACAAATTTACAGTAAGATAAAGTAAAACAAATAATACAGAAACTACAAATTTACAGTAAGTTAAAGTAAAACAAATAATACAGAAACTACAAATTTACAGTAAGTTAAAGTAAAACAAATAATACAGAAACTACAAATTTACAGTAAGTAAAGTAAAATAAAACAAATAATACAGAAACTACAAATTTACAGTAAGATAAAGTAAAACAAATAATACAGAAACTACAAATTTACAGTAAGTTAAAGTAAAACAAATAATACAGAAACTACAAATTTACAGTAAGTTAAAGTAAAACAAATAATACAGAAACTACAAATTTACAGTAAGTTAAAGTAAAACAAATAATACAGAAACTACAAATTTACAGTAAGTAAAGTAAACAAATAAACAGAAACTACAAATTTACAGTAAGTTAAAGTAAAACAAATAATACAGAAACTACAAATTTACAGTAAGTAAAGTAAAACAAATAATACAGAAACTACAAATTTACAGTAAGATAAAGTAAAACAAATAATACAGAAACTACAAATTTACAGTAAGATAAAGTAAAACAAATAATACAGAAACTACAAATTTACAGTAAGATAAAGTAAAACAAATAATACAGAAACTACAAATTTACAGTAAGTTAAAGTAAAACAAATAATACAGAAACTACAAATTTACAGTAAGTTAAAGTAAAACAACTAATACAGAAACTACAAATTTACAGTAAGTTAAAGTAAAACAAATAATACAGAAACTACAAATTTACAGTAAGTTAAAGTAAAACAATACAGAAACTACAAATTTACAGTAAGTTAAAGTAAAACAAATAATACAGAAACTACAAATTTACAGTAAGTTAAAGTAAAACAAATAATACAGAAACTACAAATTTACAGTAAGTTAAAGTAAAACAAATAATACAGAAACTACAAATTTACAGTAAGTTAAAGTAAAACAATACAGAAACTACAAATTTACAGTAAGTTAAAGTAAAACAAATAATACAGAAACTACAAATTTACAGTAAGTTAAAGTAAAACAAATAATACAGAAACTACAAATTTACAGTAAGATAAAGTAAAACAAATAATACAGAAACTACAAATTTACAGTAAGTTAAAGTAAAACAAATAATACAGAAACTACAAATTTACAGTAAGTTAAAGTAAAACAAATAATACAGAAACTACAAATTTACAGTAAGTTAAAGTAAAACAACTAATACAGAAACTACAAATTTACAGTAAGTTAAAGTAAAACAACTAATACAGAAACTACAAATTTACAGTAAGTTAAAGTAAAACAACTAATACAGAAACTACAAATTTACAGTAAGTTAAAGTAAAACAAATAATACAGAAACTACAAATTTACAGTAAGTTAAAGTAAAACAAATAATACAGAAACTACAAATTTACAGTAAGTTAAAGTAAAACAAATAATACAGAAACTACAAATTTACAGTAAGATAAAGTAAAACAAATAATACAGAAACTACAAATTTACAGTAAGATAAAGTAAAACAAATAATACAGAAACTACAAATTTACAGTAAGATAAAGTAAAACAAATAATACAGAAACTACAAATTTACAGTAAGTTAAAGTAAAACAAATAATACAGAAACTACAAATTTACAGTAAGTTAAAGTAAAACAAATAATACAGAAACTACAAATTTACAGTAAGATAAAGTAAAACAAATAATACAGAAACTACAAATTTACAGTAAGATAAAGTAAAACAAATAATACAGAAACTACAAATTTACAGTAAGATAAAGTAAAACAAATAATACAGAAACTACAAATTTACAGTAAGATAAAGTAAAACAAATAATACAGAAACTACAAATTTACAGTAAGATAAAGTAAAACAAATAATACAGAAACTACAAATTTACAGTAAGTTAAAGTAAAACAAATAATACAGAAACTACAAATTTACAGTAAGTTAAAGTAAAACAAATAATACAGAAACTACAAATTTACAGTAAGTTAAAGTAAAACAAATAATACAGAAACTACAAATTTACAGTAAGTTAAAGTAAAACAAATAATAAACTAATACAGAAACTACAAATTTACAGAAACTACAAATTTACAGTAAAAAACAATAATACAGAAACTACAAATTTACAGTAAGATAAAGTAAAACAAATAATACAGAAACTACAAATTTACAGTAAGTTAAAGTAAAACAAATAATACAGAAACTACAAATTTACAGTAAGAAAAACAAATAATACAGAAACTACAAATTTACAGGAAGATAAAGTAAAACAAATAATACAGAAACTAGAAAATTACAGTAAGTAAATAAAGTAAAACAAATAATACAGAAACTACAAATTTACAGTAAGTTAAAGTAAAACAAATAATACAGAAACTACAAATTTACAGTAAGTTAAAGTAAAACAAATAATACAGAGACTACAAATTTACAGTAAGTTAAAGTAAAACAACTAATACAGAAACTACAAATTTACAGTAAGTTAAAGTAAAACAACTAATACAGAAACTACAAATTTACAGTAAGATAAAGTAAAACAAATAATACAGAAACTACAAATTTACAGTAAGATAAAGTAAAACAACTAATACAGAAACTACAAATTTACAGTAAGTTAAAGTAAAACAAATAATACAGAAACTACAAATTTACAGTAAGTTAAAGTAAAACAAACTACAAATTTACAAACTACAAATTTACAGTAAGTTAAAGTAAAAAATAATACAGAAACTACAAATTTACAGTAAGTTAAAGTAAAACAAATAATACAGAAACTACAAATTTACAGTAAGTTAAAGTAAAACAAATAATACAGAAACTACAAATTTACAGTAAGTTAAAGTAAAACAACTAATACAGAAACTACAAATTTACAGTAAGTTAAAGTAAAACAACTAATACAGAAACTACAAATTTACAGTAAGTTAAAGTAAAACAACTAATACAGAAACTACAAATTTACAGTAAGTTAAAGTAAAACAACTAATACAGAAACTACAAATTTACAGTAAGTTAAAGTAAAACAACTAATACAGAAACTACAAATTTACAGTAAGTTAAAGTAAAACAACTAATACAGAAACTACAAATTTACAGTAAGTTAAAGTAAAACAAATAATACAGAAACTACAAATTTACAGTAAGTTAAAGTAAAACAAATAATACAGAAACTACAAATTTACAGTAAGTTAAAGTAAAACAAATAATACAGAAACTACAAATTTACAGTAAGTTAAAGTAAAACAAATAATACAGAAACTACAAATTTACAGTAAGATAAAGTAAAACAAATAATACAGAAACTACAAATTTACAGTAAGTTAAAGTAAAACAAATAATACAGAAACTACAAATTTACAGTAAGTTAAAGTAAAACAAATAATACAGAAACTACAAATTTACAGTAAGTTAAAGTAAAACAAATAATACAGAAACTACAAATTTACAGTAAGTTAAAGTAAAACAAATAATACAGAAACTACAAATTTACAGTAAGTTAAAGTAAAACAAATAATACAGAAACTACAAATTTACAGTAAGTTAAAGTAAAACAAATAATACAGAAACTACAAATTTACAGTAAGTTAAAGTAAAACAAATAATACAGAAACTACAAATTTACTAAAGTAAAACAAATAATACAGAAACTAAATTTACAAATTTACATAATAAGAAACTACAAATTTACAGTAAAAGTAAAACAAATAATACAGAAACTACAAATTTACAGTAAGTTAAAGTAAAACAAATAATACAGAAACTACAAATTTACAGTAAGATAAAGTAAAACAAATAATACAGAAACTACAAATTTACAGTAAGAAAAGTAAAACAAATAATACAGAAACTACAAATTTACAGTAAGATAAAGTAAAACAAATAATACAGAAACTACAAATTTACAGTAAGATAAAGTAAAACAAATAATACAGAAACTACAAATTTACAGTAAGTTAAAGTAAAACAAATAATACAGAAACTACAAATTTACAGTAAGATAAAGTAAAACAAATAATACAGAAACTACAAATTTACAGTAAGTTAAAGTAAAACAAATAATACAGAAACTACAAATTTTTAAAACAAATAATACAGAAACTACAAATTTACAGTAAGAAAAACAAATAATACAGAAACTACAAATTTACAGTAAGATAAAGTAAAACAAATAATACAGAAACTACAAATTTACAGTAAGATAAAGTAAAACAAATAATACAGAAACTACAAATTTACAGTAAGATAAAGTAAAACAAATAATACAGAAACTACAAATTTACAGTAAGATAAAGTAAAACAAATAAACAAACTATAATACAGAAACTACAAATTTACAGTAAGTTAAAGTAAAACAAATAATACAGAAACTACAAATTTACAGTAAGTTAAAGTAAAACAAATAATACAGAAACTACAAATTTACAGTAAGTTAAAGTAAAACAAATAATACAGAAACTACAAATTTACAGTAAGTTAAAGTAAAACAAATAATACAGAAACTACAAATTTACAGTAAGTTAAAGTAAAACAAATAATACAGAAACTACAAATTTACAGTAAGATAAAGTAAAACAAATAATACAGAAACTACAAATTTACAGTAAGATAAAGTAAAACAAATAATACAGAAACTACAAATTTACAGTAAGTTAAAGTAAAACAAATAATACAGAAACTACAAATTTACAGTAAGTTAAAGTAAAACAAATAATACAGAAACTACAAATTTACAGTAAGTTAAAGTAAAACAAATAATACAGAAACTACAAATTTACAGTAAGTTAAAGTAAAACAAATAATACAGAAACTACAAATTTACAGTAAGTTAAAGTAAAACAAATAATACAGAAACTACAAATTTACAGTAAGATAAAGTAAAACAAATAATACAGAAACTACAAATTTACAGTAAGTAAAGTAAAACAAATAATACAGAAACTACAAATTTACAGTAAGATAAAGTAAAACAAATAATACAGAAACTACAAATTTACAGTAAGTTAAAGTAAAACAAATAATACAGAAACTACAAATTTACAGTAAGTTAAAGTAAAACAAATAATACAGAAACTACAAATTTACAGTAAGTTAAAGTAATACAGAAACTACAAATTTACAAATAAATAATAATAGAAACTACAAATTTACAGTAAGATAAAGTAAAACAAATAATACAGAAACTACAAATTTACAGTAAGTTAAAGTAAAACAAATAATACAGAAACTACAAATTTACAGTAAGATAAAGTAAAACAAATAATACAGAAACTACAAATTTACAGTAAGATAAAGTAAAACAAATAATACAGAAACTACAAATTTACAGTAAGATAAAGTAAAACAAATAATACAGAAACTACAAATTTACAGTAAGATAAAGTAAAACAAATAATACAGAAACTACAAATTTACAGTAAGATAAAGTAAAACAAATAATACAGAAACTACAAATTTACAGTAAGTTAAAGTAAAACAAATAATACAGAAACTACAAATTTACAGTAAGATAAAGTAAAACAAATAATACAGAAACTACAAATTTACAGTAAGATAAAGTAAAACAAATAATACAGAAACTACAAATTTACAGTAAGATAAAGTAAAACAAATAATACAGAAACTACAAATTTACAGTAAGATAAAGTAAAACAAATAATACAGAAACTACAAATTTACAGTAAGTTAAAGTAAAACAAATAATACAGAAACTACAAATTTACAGTAAGTTAAAGTAAAACAAATAATACAGAAACTACAAATTTACAGTAAGGTTAAAGTAAAACAAATAATACAGAAACTACAAATTTACAGTAAGTTAAAGTAAAACAAATAATACAGAAACTACAAATTTACAGTAAGTTAAAGTAAAACAAATAATACAGAAACTACAAATTTACAGTAAAACTAAAGTAAAAGTAAACTAATACAGAAACTACAAATTTACAGTAAGATAAAGTAAAACAACTAATACAGAAACTACAAATTTACAGTAAGTTAAAGTAAAACAACTAATACAGAAACTACAAATTTACAGTAAGTTAAAGTAAAACAAATAATACAGAAACTACAAATTTACAGTAAGATAAAGTAAAACAAATAATACAGAAACTACAAATTTACAGTAAGTTAAAGTAAAACAAATAATACAGAAACTACAAATTTACAGTAAGTTAAAGTAAAACAAATAATACAGAAACTACAAATTTACAGTAAGTTAAAGTAAAACAAATAATACAGAAACTACAAATTTACAGTAAGTTAAAGTAAAACAACTAATACAGAAACTACAAATTTACAGTAAGTTAAAGTAAAACAACTAATACAGAAACTACAAATTTACAGTAAGTTAAAGTAAAACAACTAATACAGAAACTACAAATTTACAGTAAGTTAAAGTAAAACAACTAATACAGAAACTACAAATTTACAGTAAGTTAAAGTAAAACAACTAATACAGAAACTACAAATTTACAGTAAGTTAAAGTAAAACAACTAATACAGAAACTACAAATTTACAGTAAGTTAAAGTAAAACAACTAATACAGAAACTACAAATTTACAGTAAGTTAAAGTAAAACAACTAATACAGAAACTACAAATTTACAGTAAGTTAAAGTAAAACAAATAATACAGAAACTACAAATTTACAGTAAGTTAAAGTAAAACAAATAATACAGAAACTACAAATTTACAGTAAGTAATAAGAAACTAATAAAGTAAAAATTTACAGTAATACAGAAACTACCAGTTTACAGTGAGATAAAGTAAAACAAATAATACGGAGACTACAAATTTACAGTAAGTTAAAGTAAAAGAAATAATACAGAAACTACAAATTTACAGTAAGTTAAAGTAAAACAAATAATACAGAAACTACAAATTTACACAGTAAAGTAAAACAAATAATACAGAAAGTAAAACAAATAATACAGAAACTACAAATTTACAGTAAGTTAAAGTAAAACAAATAATACAGAAACTACAAATTTACAGTAAGATAAAGTAAAACAAATAATACAGAAACTACAAATTTACAGTAAGATAAAGTAAAACAAATAATACAGAAACTACAAATTTACAGTAAGATAAAGTAAAACAAATAATACAGAAACTACAAATTTACAGTAAGATAAAGTAAAACAAATAATACAGAAACTACAAATTTACAGTAAGATAAAGTAAAACAAATAATACAGAAACTACAAATTTACAGTAAGTTAAAGTAAAACAAATAATACAGAAACTACAAATTTACAGTAAGTTAAAGTAAAACAAATAATACAGAAACTACAAATTTACAGTAAGTTAAAGTAAAACAAATAATACAGAAACTACAAATTTACAGTAAGATAAAGTAAAACAAATAATACAGAAACTACAAATTTACAGTAAGATAAAGTAAAACAAATAATACAGAAACTACAAATTTACAGTAAGATAAAGTAAAACAAATAATACAGAAACTACAAATTTACAGTAAGATAAAGTAAAACAAATAATACAGAAACTACAAATTTACAGTAAGATAAAGTAAAACAAATAATACAGAAACTACAAATTTACAGTAAGATAAAGTAAAACAAATAATACAGAAACTACAAATTTACAGTAAGTTAAAGTAAAACAAATAATACAGAAACTACAAATTTACAGTAAGTTAAAGTAAAACAAATAATACAGAAACTACAAATTTACAGTAAGTTAAAGTAAAACAAATAATACAGAAACTACAAATTTACAGTAAGTTAAAGTAAAACAAATAATACAGAAACTACAAATACAGAAACTACAAATTTACAGAAACTACAAATTTACAGTAAGATAAAGTAAAACAACTAATACAGAAACTACAAATTTACAGTAAGTTAAAGTAAAACAAATAATACAGAAACTACAAATTTACAGTAAGTTAAAGTAAAACAAATAATACAGAAACTACAAATTTACAGTAAGATAAAGTAAAACAAATAATACAGAAACTACAAATTTACAGTAAGTTAAAGTAAAACAAATAATACAGAAACTACAAATTTACAGTAAGTTAAAGTAAAACAAATAATACAGAAACTACAAATTTACAGTAAGTTAAAGTAAAACAAATAATACAGAAACTACAAATTTACAGTAAGTTAAAGTAAAACAAATAATACAGAAACTACAAATTTACAGTAAGTTAAAGTAAAACAAATAATACAGAAACTACAAATTTACAGTAAGTTAAAGTAAAACAACTAATACAGAAACTACAAATTTACAGTAAGTTAAAGTAAAACAACTAATACAGAAACTACAAATTTACAGTAAGTTAAAGTTAAAAGTAAAACAACTAATACAGAAACTACAAATTTACAGTAAGTTAAAGTAAAACAACTAATACAGAAACTACAAATTTACAGTAAGTTAAAGTAAAACAACTAATACAGAAACTACAAATTTACAGTAAGTTAAAGTAAAACAAATAATACAGAAACTACAAATTTACAGTAAGTTAAAGTAAAACAAATAATACAGAAACTACAAATTTACAGTAAGTTAAAGTAAAACAAATAATACAGAAACTACAAATTTACAGTAAGTTAAAGTAAAACAAATAATACAGAAACTACAAATTTACAGTAAGTTAAAGTAAAACAAATAATACAGAAACTACAAATTTACAGTAAGATAAAGTAAAACAAATAATACAGAAATTTACAAATTTACAGTAACTACAAATTTAAAGTAAAACAAATAATACAGAAACTACAAATTTACAGTAAGATAAAGTAAAACAAATAATACAGAAACTACAAATTTACAGTAAGATAAAGTAAAACAAATAATACAGAAACTACAAATTTACAGTAAGATAAAGTAAAACAAATAATACAGAAACTACAAATTTACAGTAAGTTAAAGTAAAACAAATAATACAGAAACTACAAATTTACAGTAAGTTAAAGTAAAACAAATAATACAGAAACTACAAATTTACAGTAATTTAAAGTAAAACAAATAATACAGAAACTACAAATTTACAGATAAAGTAAAACAAATAATACAGAAACTACAAATTTACAGTTAAAGTACAAATAATACAGAAACTACAAATTTACAGTAAGATAAAGTAAAACAAATAATACAGAAACTACAAATTTACAGTAAGTTAAAGTAAAACAAATAATACAGAAACTACAAATTTACAGTAAGTTAAAGTAAAACAAATAATACAGAAACTACAAATTTACAGTAAGATAAAGTAAAACAAATAATACAGAAACTACAAATTTACAGTAAGATAAAGTAAAACAAATAATACAGAAACTACAAATTTACAGTAAGATAAAGTAAAACAAATAATACAGAAACTACAAATTTACAGTAAGATAAAGTAAAACAAATAATACAGAAACTACAAATTTACAGTAAGATAAAGTAAAACAAATAATACAGAAACTACAAATTTACAGTAAGATAAAGTAAAACAAATAATACAGAAACTACAAATTTACAGTAAGATAAAGTAAAACAAATAATACAGAAACTACAAATTTACAGTAAGCAAAACAAATAAAAGTAAAACAAATAATACAGAAACTACAAATTTACAGTAAGTTAAAGTAAAACAAATAATACAGAAACTACAAATTTACAGTAAGTTAAAGTAAAACAAATAATACAGAAACTACAAATTTACAGTAAGTTAAAGTAAAACAAATAATACAGAAACTACAAATTTACAGTAAGTTAAAGTAAAACAACTAATACAGAAACTACAAATTTACAGTAAGTTAAAGTAAAACAAATAATACAGAAACTACAAATTTACAGTAAGTTAAAGTAAAACAAATAATACAGAAACTAGAAAATTACAGTAAGAAAAACAAATAATACAGAAACTACAAATTTACAGTAAGTTAAAGTAAAACAAATAATACAGAAACTAGAAAATTACAGTAAGAAAAACAACTAATACAGAAACTAAAGTAAAACAACTAATACAGAAACTACAAATTTACAGTAAGTTAAAGTAAAACAACTAATACAGAAACTACAAATTTACAGTAAGTTAAAGTAAAACAACTAATACAGAAACTACAAATTTACAGTAAGTTAAAGTAAAACAAATAATACAGAAACTACAAATTTACAGTAAGTTAAAGTAAAACAAATAATACAGAAACTACAAATTTACAGTAAGTTAAAGTAAAACAAATAATACAGAAACTACAAATTTACAGTAAGATAAAGTAAAACAAATAATACAGAAACTACAAATTTACAGTAAGTTAAAGTAAAACAAATAATACAGAAACTACAAATTTACAGTAAGTTAAAGTAAAACAAATAATACAGAAACTACAAATTTACAGTAAGATAAAGTAAAACAAATAATACAGAAACTACAAATTTACAGTAAGATAAAGTAAAACAAATAATACAGAAACTACAAATTTACAGTAAGATAAAGTAAAACAAATAATACAGAAACTACAAATTTACAGTAAGATAAAGTAAAACAAATAATACAGAAACTACAAATTTACAGTAAGATAAAGTAAAACAAATAATACAGAAACTACAAATTTACAGTAAGATAAAGTAAAACAAATAATACAGAAACTACAAATTTACAGTAAGATAAAGTAAAACAAATAATACAGAAACTACAAATTTACAGTAAGATAAAGTAAAACAAATAATACAGAAACTACAAATTTACAGTAAGATAAAGTAAAACAAATAATACAGAAACTACAAATTTACAGTAAGATAAAGTAAAACAAATAATACAGAAACTACAAATTTACAGTAAGTTAAAGTAAAACAAATAATACAGAAACTACAAATTTACAGTAAGTTAAAGTAAAACAAATAATACAGAAACTACAAATTTACAGTAAGTTAAAGTAAAACAAATAATACAGAAACTACAAATTTACAGTAAGTTAAAGTAAAACAAATAATACAGAAACTACAAATTTACAGTAAGTTAAAGTAAAACAAATAATACAGAAACTACAAATTTACAGTAAGATAAAGTAAAACAAATAATACAGAAACTACAAATTTACAGTAAGTTAAAGTAAAACAAATAATACAGAAACTACAAATTTACAGTAAGATAAAGTAAAACAAATAATACAGAAACTACAAATTTACAGTAAGTTAAAGTAAAACAACTAATACAGAAACTACAAATTTACAGTAAGTTAAAGTAAAACAAATAATACAGAAACTACAAATTTACAGTAAGTTAAAGTAAAACAAATAATACAGAAACTACAAATTTACAGTAAGTTAAAGTAAAACAAATAATACAGAAACTACAAATTTACAGTAAGTTAAAGTAAAACAAATAATACAGAAACTACAAATTTACAGTAAGTTAAAGTAAAACAAATAATACAGAAACTACAAATTTACAGTAAGATAAAGTAAAACAATACAGAAACTACAAATTTACAGTAAGTTAAAGTAAAACAACTAATACAGAAACTACAAATTTACAGTAAGTTAAAGTAAAACAACTAATACAGAAACTACAAATTTACAGTAAGTTAAAGTAAAACAACTAATACAGAAACTACAAATTTACAGTAAGTTAAAGTAAAACAACTAATACAGAAACTACAAATTTACAGTAAGTTAAAGTAAAACAACTAATACAGAAACTACAAATTTACAGTAAGTTAAAGTAAAAACTAATAAATTTACAGTAAGTTAAACTAATACAGAAACTACAAATTTACAGTAAGTTAAAGTAAAACAATACAGAAACTACAAATTTACAGTAAGTTAAAGTAAAACAATACAGAAACTACAAATTTACAGTAAGTTAAAGTAAAACAAATAATACAGAAACTACAAATTTACAGTAAGATAAAGTAAAACAAATAATACAGAAACTACAAATTTACAGTACAGAAACTACCAGTTTACAGTGAGATAAAGTAAAACAAATAATACAGAAACTACAAATTTACAGTAAGTTAAAGTAAAACAAATAATACAGAAACTACAAATTTACAGTAAGATAAAGTAAAACAAATAATACAGAAACTACAAATTTACAGTAAGCAAAACAAATAATACAAAACAAATTTAATACAGAAACTACAAATTTACACAAATTTAAGTAAGTAAAACAAATAATACAGAAACTACAAATTTACAGTAAGTTAAAGTAAAACAAATAATACAGAAACTACAAATTTACAGTAAGATAAAGTAAAACAAATAATACAGAAACTACAAATTTACAGTAAGTTAAAGTAAAACAAATAATACAGAAACTACAAATTTACAGTAAGTTAAAGTAAAACAAATAATACAGAAACTACAAATTTACAGTAAGTTAAAGTAAAACAACTAATACAGAAACTACAAATTTACAGTAAGTTAAAGTAAAACAAATAATACAGAAACTACAAATTTACAGTAAGTTAAAGTAAAACAAATAATACAGAAACTACAAATTTACAGTAAGCAAAACAAATAATACAGAAACTACAAATTTACAGAAAGCAAAACAAATAATACAGAAACTACAAATTTACAGTAAGCAAAACAAATACAGAAACTACAAATTTACAGTAAGATAAAGTAAAACAAATAATACAGAAACTACAAATTTACAGTAAGTTAAAGTAAAACAAATAATACAGAAACTACAAATTTACAGTAAGATAAAGTAAAACAAATAATACAGAAACTACAAATTTACAGTAAGTTAAAGTAAAACAAATAATACAGAAACTACAAATTTACAGTAAGTTAAAGTAAAACAACTAATACAGAAACTACAAATTTACAGTAAGATAAAGTAAAACAACTAATACAGAAACTACAAATTTACAGTAAGTTAAAGTAAAACAAATAATACAGAAACTACAAATTTACAGTAAGTTAAAGTAAAACAAATAATACAGAAACTACAAATTTACAGTAAGTTAAAGTAAAACAAATAATACAGAAACTACAAATTTACAGTAAGTAAAGTAAAACAAATAATACAGAAACTACAAATTTACAGTAAGATAAAGTAAAACAAATAATACAGAAACTACAAATTTACAGTAAGTTAAAGTAAAACAAATAATACAGAAACTACAAATTTACAGTAAGTTAAAGTAAAACAAATAATACAGAAACTACAAATTTACAGTAAGTTAAAGTAAAACAAATAATACAGAAACTACAAATTTACAGTAAGTTAAAGTAAAACAAATAATACAGAAACTACAAATTTACAGTAAGTTAAAGTAAAACAAATAATACAGAAACTACAAATTTACAGTAAGATAAAGTAAAACAAATAATACAGAAACTACAAATTTACAGTAAAGCAAAACAAATAATACAGAAACTACAAATTTACAGTAAGATAAAGTAAAACAAATAATACAGAAACTACAAATTTACAGTAAGTTAAAGTAAAACAAATAATACAGAAACTACAAATTTACAGTAAGTTAAAGTAAAACAAATAATACAGAAACTACAAATTTACAGTAAGATAAAGTAAAACAAATAATACAGAAACTACAAATTTACAGTAAGATAAAGTAAAACAAATAATACAGAAACTACAAATTTACAGTAAGTAAAGTAAAACAAATAATACAGAAACTACAAATTTACAGTAAGATAAAGTAAAACAAATAATACAGAAACTACAAATTTACAGTAAGTTAAAGTAAAACAAATAATACAGAAACTACAAATTTACAGTAAGTTAAAGTAAAACAAATAATACAGAAACTACAAATTTACAGTAAGTTAAAGTAAAACAATACAGAAACTACAAATTTACAGTAAGTTAAAGTAAAACAAATAATACAGAAACTACAAATTTACAGTAAGTTAAAGTAAAACAAATAATACAGAAACTACAAATTTACAGTAAGATAAAGTAAAACAAATAATACAGAAACTACAAATTTACAGTAAGTTAAAGTAAAACAAATAATACAGAAACTACAAATTTACAGTAAGTAAAGTAAAACAAATAATACAGAAACTACAAATTTACAGTAAGTTAAAGTAAAACAAATAATACAGAAACTACAAATTTACAGTAAGTTAAAGTAAAACAAATAATACAGAAACTACAAATTTACAGTAAGATAAAGTAAAACAAAAATAATACAGAAACTACAAATTTACAGTAAGTAAAGTAAAACAAATAATACAGAAACTACAAATTTACAGTAAGTTAAAGTAAAACAAATAATACAGAAACTACAAATTTACAGTAAGTTAAAGTAAAACAAATAATACAGAAACTACAAATTTACAGTAAGATAAAGTAAAACAAATAATACAGAAACTACAAATTTAGTAAGTAAAAAAATAATACAAAACTACAAATTTACAGAAAGTAAAACAAATTTACAGTAAGAAAAACAAATAATACAGAAACTACAAATTTACAGGAAGATAAAGTAAAACAAATAATACAGAAACTAGAAAATTACAGTAAAGAAAAACAAATAATACAGAAACTACAAATTTACAGAAGATAAAGTAAAACAAATAATACAGAAACTACAAATTTACAGTAAGTTACAAAGTAAAACAATACAGAAACTACAAATTTACAGTAAGTTAAAGTAAAACAATACAGAAACTACAAATTTACAGTAAGTTAAAGTAAAACAAATAATACAGAAACTACAAATTTACAGTAAGTTAAAGTAAAACAAATAATACAGAAACTACAAATTTACAGTAAGATAAAGTAAAACAAATAATACAGAAACTACAAATTTACAGTAAGTTAAAGTAAAACAAATAATACAGAAACTACAAATTTACAGTAAGAAAAACAAATAATACAGAAACTACAAATTTACAGTAAGATAAAGTAAAACAAATAATACAGAAACTACAAATTTACAGTAAGTTAAAGTAAAACAAATAATACAGAAACTACAAATTTACAGTAAGATAAAGTAAAACAAATAATACAGAAACTACAAATTTACAGTAAGTTAAAGTAAAACAAATAATACAGAAACTACAAATTTACAGTAAGTTAAAGTAAAACAACTAATACAGAAACTACAAATTTACAGTAAGATAAAGTAAAACAAATAATACAGAAACTACAAATTTACAGTAAGATAAAGTAAAACAACTAATACAGAAACTACAAATTTACAGTAAGATAAAGTAAAACAACTAATACAGAAACTACAAATTTACAGTAAGTTAAAGTAAAACAAATAATACAGAAACTACAAATTTACAGTAAGTTAAAGTAAAACAAATAATACAGAAACTACAAATTTACAGTAAGTTAAAGTAAAACAAATAATACAGAAACTACAAATTTACAGTAAGTTAAAGTAAAACAAATAATACAGAAACTACAAATTTACAGTAAGTTAAAGTAAAACAATACAGAAACTACAAATTTACAGTAAGTTAAAGTAAAACAAATAATACAGAAACTACAAATTTACAGTAAGTTAAAGTAAAACAAATAATACAGAAACTACAAATTTACAGTAAGATAAAATAAAACAATAATACAAACTACAAATTTACAGTAAGTTAAAAGTACAGTAAGTTAAAGTAAAACAACTAATACAGAAACTACAAATTTACAGTAAGTTAAAGTAAAACAACTAATACAGAAACTACAAATTTACAGTAAGTTAAAGTAAAACAACTAATACAGAAACTACAAATTTACAGTAAGTTAAAGTAAAACAACTAATACAGAAACTACAAATTTACAGTAAGTTAAAGTAAAACAACTAATACAGAAACTACAAATTTACAGTAAGTTAAAGTAAAACAACTAATACAGAAACTACAAATTTACAGTAAGTTAAAGTAAAACAACTAATACAGAAACTACAAATTTACAGTAAGTTAAAGTAAAACAAATAATACAGAAACTACAAATTTACAGTAAGTTAAAGTAAAACAACTAATACAGAAACTACAAATTTACAGTAAGTTAAAGTAAAACAAATAATACAGAAACTACAAATTTACAGTAAGTTAAAGTAAAACAAATAATACAGAAACTACAAATTTACAGTAAGTTAAAGTAAAACAAATAATACAGAAACTACAAATTTACAGTAAGTTAAAGTAAAACAAATAATACAGAAACTACAAATTTACAGTAAGATAAAGTAAAACAAATAATACAGAAACTACAAATTTACAGTAAGATAAAGTAAAACAAATAATACAGAAACTACAAATTTACAGTAAGATAAAGTAAAACAAATAATACAGAAACTACAAATTTACAGTAAGTTAAAGTAAAACAAATAATACAGAAACTACAAATTTACAGTAAGATAAAGTAAAACAAATAATACAGAAACTACAAATTTACAGTAAGATAAAGTAAAACAAATAATACAGAAACTACAAATTTACAGTAAGCAAAACAAATAATACAGAAACTACAAATTTACAGTAAGATAAAGTAAAACAAATAATACAGAAACTACAAATTTACAGTAAGTTAAAGTAAAACAAATAATACAGAAACTACAAATTTACAGTAAGTTAAAGTAAAACAAATAATACAGAAACTACAAATTTACAGTAAGATAAAGTAAAACAAATAATACAGAAACTACAAATTTACAGTAAGATAAAGTAAAACAAATAATACAGAAACTACAAATTTACAGTAAGATAAAGTAAAACAAATAATACAGAAACTACAAATTTACAGTAAGATAAAGTAAAACAAATAATACAGAAACTACAAATTTACAGTAAGATAAAGTAAAACAAATAATACAGAAACTACAAATTTACAGTAAAGTAAAAAAATACAGAAACTACAAATTTACAGTACAGAAACAAATAATACAGAAACTACAAATTTACAGTAAGATAAAGTAAAACAAATAATACAGAAACTACAAATTTACAGTAAGTTAAAGTAAAACAAATAATACAGAAACTACAAATTTACAGTAAGCAAAACAAATAATACAGAAACTACAAATTTACAGTAAGATAAAGTAAAACAAATAATACAGAAACTACAAATTTACAGTAAGTTAAAGTAAAACAAATAATACAGAAACTACAAATTTACAGTAAGATAAAGTAAAACAAATAATACAGAAACTACAAATTTACAGTAAGTTAAAGTAAAACAAATAATACAGAAACTACAAATTTACAGTAAGTTAAAGTAAAACAAATAATACAGAAACTACAAATTTACAGAAAATAAAGTAAAACAAATAATACAGAAACTACAAATTTACAGTAAGTTAAAGTAAAACAAATAATACAGAAACTACAAATTTACAGTAAGTTAAAGTAAAACAACTAATACAGAAACTACAAATTTACAGTAAGTTAAAGTAAAACAACTAATACAGAAACTACAAATTTACAGTAAGTTAAAGTAAAACAACTAATACAGAAACTACAAATTTACAGTAAGTTAAAGTAAAACAACTAATACAGAAACTACAAATTTACAGTAAGTTAAAGTAAAACAAATAATACAGAAACTACAAATTTACAGTAAGTTAAAGTAAAACAAATAATACAGAAACTACAAATTTACAGTAAGTTAAAGTAAAACAAATAATACAGAAACTACAAATTTACAGTAAGATAAAGTAAAACAAATAATACAGAAACTACAAATTTACAGTAAGTTAAAGTAAAACAATACAGAAACTACAAATTTACAGTAAGATAAAGTAAAACAAATAATACAGAAACTACAAATTTACAGTAAGATAAAGTAAAACAAATAATACAGAAACTACAAATTTACAGTAAGATAAAGTAAAACAAATAATACAGAAACTACAAATTTACAGTAAGATAAAGTAAAACAAATAATACAGAAACTACAAATTTACAGTAAGATAAAGTAAAACAAATAATACAGAAACTACAAATTTACAGTAAGATAAAGTAAAACAAATAATACAGAAACTACAAATTTACAGTAAGATAAAGTAAAACAAATAATACAGAAACTACAAATTTACAGTAAAGTAAAACAAATAGAAACTAAAACAAATAATACAGAAACTACAAATTTACAGTAAGATAAAGTAAAACAAATAATACAGAAACTACAAATTTACAGTAAGATAAAGTAAAACAAATAATACAGAAACTACAAATTTACAGTAAGTTAAAGTAAAACAAATAATACAGAAACTACAAATTTACAGTAAGTTAAAGTAAAACAAATAATACAGAAACTACAAATTTACAGTAAGTTAAAGTAAAACAAATAATACAGAAACTACAAATTTACAGTAAGTTAAAGTAAAACAAATAATACAGAAACTACAAATTTACAGTAAGCAAAACAAATAATACAGAAACTACAAATTTACAGTAAGTTAAAGTAAAACAAATAATACAGAAACTACAAATTTACAGTAAGTTAAAGTAAAACAAATAATACAGAAACTACAAATTTACAGTAAGTTAAAGTAAAACAACTAATACAGAAATTTACAAATTTACAGTAAGTTAAAGTAAAACAACTAATACAGAAACTACAAATTTACAGTAAGTTAAAGTAAAACAAATAATACAGAAACTACAAATTTACAGTAAGTTAAAGTAAAACAAATAATACAGAAACTACAAATTTACAGTAAGTTAAAGTAAAACAAATAATACAGAAACTACAAATTTACAGTAAGATAAAGTAAAACAAATAATACAGAAACTACAAATTTACAGTAAGTTAAAGTAAAACAAATAATACAAACTACAAATTTAATTAAAGTAAAACATAATACAGAAACTACAAATTTACAGTAAGTTAAAGTAAAACAAATAATACAGAAACTACAAATTTACAGTAAGATAAAGTAAAACAAATAATACAGAAACTACAAATTTACAGTAAGATAAAGTAAAACAAATAATACAGAAACTACAAATTTACAGTAAGATAAAGTAAAACAAATAATACAGAAACTACAAATTTACAGTAAGATAAAGTAAAACAAATAATACAGAAACTACAAATTTACAGTAAGATAAAGTAAAACAAATAATACAGAAACTACAAATTTACAGTAAGATAAAGTAAAACAAATAATACAGAAACTACAAATTTACAGTAAGATAAAGTAAAACAAATAATACAGAAACTACAAATTTACAGTAAGATAAAGTAAAACAAATAATACAGAAACTACAAATTTACAGTAAGATAAAGTAAAACAAATAATACAGAAACTACAAATTTACAGTAAGATAAAGTAAAACAAATAATACAGAAACTACAAATTTACAGTAAGTTAAAGTAAAACAAATAATACAGAAACTACAAATTTACAGTAAGTTAAAGTAAAACAAATAATACAGAAACTACAAATTTACAGTAAGTTAAAGTAAAACAAATAATACAGAAACTACAAATTTACAGTAAGTTAAAGTAAAACAAATAATACAGAAACTACAAATTTACAGTAAGATAAAGTAAAACAAATAATACAGAAACTACAAATTTACAGTAAGTTAAAGTAAAACAAATAATACAGAAACTACAAATTTACAGTAAGTTAAAGTAAAACAACTAATACAGAAACTACAAATTTACAGTAAGTTAAAGTAAAACAACTAATACAGAAACTACAAATTTACAGTAAGTTAAAGTAAAACAACTAATACAGAAACTACAAATTTACAGTAAGTTAAAGTAAAACAACTAATACAGAAACTACAAATTTACAGTAAGATAAAGTAAAACAATACAGAAACTACAAATTTACAGTAAGTTAAAGTAAAACAAATAATACAGAAACTACAAATTTACAGTAAGTTAAAGTAAAACAAATAATACAGAAACTACAAATTTAGAGTAAGTTAAAGTAAAACAACTAATACAGAAACACAAATTTACAGTAAGATAAAGTAAAACAATACAGAAACTAAAAAAGTTACAGTAAGTTAAAGTAAAACAACTAATACAGAAACTACAAATTTACAGTAAGTTAAAGTAAAACAACTAATACAGAAACTACAAATTTACAGTAAGTTAAAGTAAAACAACTAATACAGAAACTACAAATTTACAGTAAGTTAAAGTAAAACAACTAATACAGAAACTACAAATTTACAGTAAGTTAAAGTAAAACAACTAATACAGAAACTACAAATTTACAGTAAGTTAAAGTAAAACAAATAATACAGAAACTACAAATTTACAGTAAGTTAAAGTAAAACAAATAATACAGAAACTACAAATTTACAGTAAGAAAGTAAAACAAATAATACAGAAACTACAAGTTTACAGTAAGATAAAGTAAAACAAATAATACGGAGACTACAAATTTACAGTAAGTTAAAGTAAAAGAAATAATACAGAAACTACAAATTTACAGTAAGTTAAAGTAAAACAAATAATACAGAAACTACAAATTTACAGTAAGATAAAGTAAAACAAATAATACAGAAACTACAAATTTACAGTAAGATAAAGTAAAACAAATAATACAGAAACTACAAATTTACAGTAAGATAAAGTAAAACAAATAATACAGAAACTACAAATTTACAGTAAGATAAAGTAAAACAAATAATACAGAAACTACAAATTTACAGTAAGCAAAACAAATAATACAGAAACTACAAATTTACAGTAAGATAAGTAAAACAAATAATAAAACAAATTTAATAAGTAAAAAACTAATACAATTTACAGTAAGTTAAAGTAAAACAAATAATACAGAAACTACAAATTTACAGTAAGTTAAAGTAAAACAAATAATACAGAAACTACAAATTTACAGTAAGTTAAAGTAAAACAACTAATACAGAAACTACAAATTTACAGTAAAGCAAAACAAATAATACAGAAACTACAAATTTACAGTAAGTTAAAGTAAAACAAATAATACAGAAACTACAAATTTACAGTAAGATAAAGTAAAACAAATAATACAGAAACTACAAATTTACAGTAAGCAAAACAAATACAGAAACTACCAGTTTACAGTGAGATAAAGTAAAACAAATAATACGGAGACTACAAATTTACAGTAAGTTAAAGTAAAAGAAATAATACAGAAACTACAAATTTACAGTAAGCAAAACAAATAATACAGAAACTACAAATTTACAGTAAGTTAAAGTAAAACAACTAATACAGAAACTACAAATTTACAGTAAGTTAAAGTAAAACAACTAATACAGAAACTACAAATTTACAGTAAGATAAAGTAAAACAACTAATACAGAAACTACAAATTTACAGTAAGTTAAAGTAAAACAAATAATACAGAAACTACAAATTTACAGTAAGATAAAGTAAAACAAATAATACAGAAACTACAAATTTACAGTAAGATAAAGTAAAACAAATAATACAGAAACTACAAATTTACAGTAAGATAAAGTAAAACAAATAATACAGAAACTACAAATTTACAGTAAGATAAAGTAAAACAAATAATACAGAAACTACAAATTTACAGTAAGATAAAGTAAAACAAATAATACAGAAACTACAAATTTACAGTAAGTTAAAGTAAAACAAATAATACAGAAACTACAAATTTACAGTAAGTTAAAGTAAAACAAATAATACAGAAACTACAAATTTACAGTAAGAAAAACAAATAATACAGAAACTACAAATTTACAGTACAGAAACTACAAATTTAAAGTAAAACAAATAATACAGAAACTACAAATTTACAGTAAGTTAAAGTAAAACAAATAATACAGAAACTACAAATTTACAGTAAGATAAAGTAAAACAAATAATACAGAAACTACAAATTTACAGTAAGTTAAAGTAAAACAAATAATACAGAAACTACAAATTTACAGTAAGTTAAAGTAAAACAAATAATACAGAAACTACAAATTTACAGTAAGATAAAGTAAAACAAATAATACAGAAACTACAAATTTACAGTAAGTAAAGTAAAACAAATAATACAGAAACTACAAATTTACAGTAAGATAAAGTAAAACAAATAATACAGAAACTACAAATTTACAGTAAGATAAAGTAAAACAAATAATACAGAAACTACAAATTTACAGTAAGTTAAAGTAAAACAAATAATACAGAAACTACAAATTTACAGTAAGTTAAAGTAAAACAAATAATACAGAAACTACAAATTTACAGTAAGTTAAAGTAAAACAACTAATACAGAAACTACAAATTTACATAATACAGAAACTACAAATTTACAGTAAGTAAAGTAAAACAAAAATACAGAAACTACAAATTTACAGTAAGATAAAGTAAAACAAATAATACAGAAACTACAAATTTACAGTAAGTTAAAGTAAAACAAATAATACAGAAACTACAAATTTACAGTAAGTTAAAGTAAAACAAATAATACAGAAACTACAAATTTACAGTAAGTTAAAGTAAAACAACTAATACAGAAACTACAAATTTACAGTAAGTTAAAGTAAAACAACTAATACAGAAACTACAAATTTACAGTAAGTTAAAGTAAAACAACTAATACAGAAACTACAAATTTACAGTACAGAGTTAAAGTAAAACAACTAATACAGAAACTACAAATTTACAGTAAGTTAAAGTAAAACAAATAATACAGAAACTACAAATTTACAGTAAGAAAAACAAATAATACAGAAACTACAAATTTACAGTAAGATAAAGTAAAACAAATAATACAGAAACTACAAATTTACAGTAAGTTAAAGTAAAACAAATAATACAGAAACTACAAATTTACAGTAAGTAAAGTAAAACAAATAATACAGAAACTACAAATTTACAGTAAGATAAAGTAAAACAAATAATACAGAAACTACAAATTTACAGTAAGTTAAAGTAAAACAAATAATACAGAAACTACAAATTTACAGTAAGTTAAAGTAAAACAAATAATACAGAAACTACAAATTTACAGTAAGTTAAAGTAAAACAAATAATACAGAAACTACAAATTTACAGTAAGATAAAGTAAAACAAATAATACAGAAACTACAAATTTACAGTAAAGTAAAAAAAATAATACAGAAACTACAAATTTACAGTAAGATAAAGTAAAACAAATAATACAGAAACTACAAATTTACAGTAAGTTAAAGTAAAACAAATAATACAGAAACTACAAATTTACAGTAAGTTAAAGTAAAACAAATAATACAGGAACTACAAATTTACAGTAAGCAAAACAACTAATACAGAAACTACAAATTTACAGTAAGTTAAAGTAAAACAACTAATACAGAAACTACAAATTTACAGTAAGATAAAGTAAAACAACTAATACAGAAACTACAAATTTACAGTAAGTTAAAGTAAAACAAATAATACAGAAACTAGAAAATTACAGTAAGAAAAACAAATAATACAGAAGTAAGTAAAGTAAAACAAATACAGAAACTACAAATTTACAGGAAGATAAAGTAAAACAAATAATACAGAAACTAGAAAATTACAGTAACAAAAACAAATAATACAGAAACTACAAATTTACAGAAGATAAAGTAAAACAAATAATACAGAAACTACAAACTGACAGTAAGTTAAAGTAAAACAAATAATACAGAGACTACAAATTTACAGTAAGTTAAAGTAAAACAACTAATACAGAAACTACAAATTTACAGTAAGATAAAGTAAAACAATACAGAAACTACAAATTTACAGTAAGATAAAGTAAAACAACTAATACAGAAACTACAAATTTACAGTAAGATAAAGTAAAACAACTAATACAGAAACTACAAATTTACAGTAAGTTAAAGTAAAACAAATAATACAGAAACTACAAATTTACAGTAAGTTAAAGTAAAACAAATAATACAGAAACTACAAATTTACAGTAAGTTAAAGTAAAACAAATAATACAGAAACTACAAATTTACAGTAAGTTAAAGTAAAACAAATAATACAGAAACTACAAATTTACAGTAAGTTAAAGTAAAACAAATAATACAGAAACTACAAATTTACAGTAAGTTAAAGTAAAACAAATAATACAGAAACTACAAATTTACAGTAAGTTAAAGTAAAAAATAATACAGAAACTACAAATTTACAGTAAGTTAAAGTAAAACAACTAATACAGAAACTACAAATTTACAGTAAGATAAAGTAAAAAAATAATACAGAAACTACAAATTTACAGTAAGATAAAGTAAAACAAATAATACAGAAACTACAAATTTACAGTAAGTTAAAGTAAAACAACTAATACAGAAACTACAAATTTACAGTAAGTTAAAGTAAAACAACTAATACAGAAACTACAAATTTACAGTAAGTTAAAGTAAAACAACTAATACAGAAACTACAAATTTACAGTAAGTTAAAGTAAAACAACTAATACAGAAACTACAAATTTACAGTAAGTTAAAGTAAAACAAATAATACAGAAACTACAAATTTACAGTAAGATAAAGTAAAACAATACAGAAACTACAAATTTACAGTAAGTTAAAGTAAAACAACTAATACAGAAACTACAAATTTACAGTAAGTTAAAGTAAAACAACTAATACAGAAACTACAAATTTACAGTAAGATAAAGTAAAACAATACAGAAACTACAAATTTACAGTAAGATAAAGTAAAACAAATAATACAGAAACTACAAATTTACAGTAAGATAAAGTAAAACAAATAATACAGAAACTACAAATTTACAGTAAGCAAAACAAATAATACAGAAACTACAAATTTACAGTAAGCAAAACAAATAATACAGAAACTACCAGTTTACAGTGAGATAAAGTAAAACAAATAATACAGAGACTACAAATTTACAGTAAGTTAAAGTAAAACAAATAATACAGAAACTACAAATTTACAGTAAGTTAAAGTAAAACAAATAATACAGAAACTACAAATTTACAGTAAGATAAAGTAAAACAAATAATACAGAAACTACAAATTTACAGTAAGATAAAGTAAAACAAATAATACAGAAACTACAAATTTACAGTAAGATAAAGTAAAACAAATAATACAGAAACTACAAATTTACAGTAAGTTAAAGTAAAACAAATAATACAGAAACTACAAATTTACAGTAAGTTAAAGTAAAACAACTAATACAGAAACTACAAATTTACAGTAAGCAAAACAAATACAGAAACTACCAGTTTACAGTGAGATAAAGTAAAACAAATAATACGGAGACTACAAATTTACAGTAAGTTAAAGTAAAACAAATAATACAGAAACTACAAATTTACAGTAAGCAAAACAAATAATACAGAAACTACAAATTTACAGTAAGATAAAGTAAAACAAATAATACAGAAACTACAAATTTACAGTAAGATAAAGTAAAACAAATAATACAGAAACTACAAATTTACAGTAAGATAAAGTAAAACAAATAATACAGAAACTACAAATTTACAGTAAGATAAAAAACAAATAATACAGAAACTACAAATTTACAGTAAGCAAAACAAATAATACAGAAACTACAAATTTACAGTAAGCAAAACAAATACAGAAACTACCAGTTTACAGTGAGATAAAGTAAAACAAATAATACGGAGACTACAAATTTACAGTAAGTTAAAGTAAAAGAAATAATACAGAAACTACAAATTTACAGTAAGCAAAACAAATAATACAGAAACTACAAATTTACAGGAAGATAAAGTAAAACAAATAATACAGAAACTACAAATTTACAGTGAGATAAAGTAAAACAAATAATACAGAAACTACAAATTTACAGTAAGATAAAGTAAAACAAATAATACAGAAACTACAAATTTACAGTAAGTTAAAGTAAAACAAATAATACAGAAACTACAAATTTACAGTAAGTTAAAGTAAAACAAATAATACAGAAACTACAAATTTACAGTAAGCAAAACAAATACAGAAACTACAAATTTACAGTAGATTAAAGTAAAACAAATAATACAGAAACTACAAATTTACAGTAAGTTAAAGTAAAAGAAATAATACAGAAACTACAAATTTACAGTAAGCAAAACAAATAATACAGAAACTACCAGTTTACAGTGAGATAAAGTAAAACAAATAATACAGAAACTACAAATTTACAGTAAGTTAAAGTAAAACAAATAATACAGAAACTACAAATTTACAGTAAGTTAAAGTAAAACAAATAATACAGAAACTACAAATTTACAGGAAGATAAAGTAAAACAAATAATACAGAAACTACAAATTTACAGGAAGATAAAGTAAAACAAATAATACAGAAACTACAAATTTACAGTAAGATAAAGTAAAACAAATAATACAGAAACTACAAATTTACAGTAAGATAAAGTAAAACAACTAATACAGAAACTACAAATTTACAGTAAGATAAAGTAAAATAACTAATACAGAAACTACAAATTTACAGTAAGATAAAGTAAAACAACTAATACAGAAACTACAAATTTACAGTAAGATAAAGTAAAACAACTAATACAGAAACTACAAATTTACAGTAAGTTAAAGTAAAACAACTAATACAGAAACTACAAATTTACAGTAAGTTAAAGTAAAACAAATAATACGGAGACTACAAATTTACAGTAAGTTAAAGTAAAACAAATAATACAGAAACTACATATTTACAGTAAGCAAAACAAATAATACAGAAACTACAAGTTTACAGTAACACATATATACATATATGACCGTATGGTGATTACAGAACTAGGAAACATAAACTATCCATCACAGAATGTGTTCAAGTAATAGATACAGATAGGTGATGGTAGCCGCGGCCTGTGGAACTTTATCTGTAGTTTTCGTATCCTTTGTTTAAATTTTACTTATTTTGTCATTTTAACTTACACTATTTAAGCTATGCTTTCTTGTGGCATTGTATGTTAAGTTGATAAATCCTGTTATATATGAAAATAAGAAAGTACGCTGTCAGACGAACAAACTTTGTTTAATAAAAACTATACATAAAGTAACATTGTCTGTAATAGTGTAAAGAAGATGAAATAGTTAGCAGCCTTCAATGTATGATATAGTTTTAAAGCAACTCATAAAAACAAAGAAGGAAACCCGTACTAAAGGGAAAAGTTGCTTATAGCAGTCTATGAAACGAACCGATGCTACAGTATTACAAAGTAAATGTCAAGTTGTAATGAAGGCAAACTTAGCTGAAGATGCAGAAGTGTCTGAATTCGTGTTCACAGAGTGATAAGAATGTTGTTTTTAACGAACAACGCACACGTATTTTAGACTCAAATAAATTGGGAGAGCACATAGAAATTATATTTAACGTGACATTTTCTCTCCTTTCTAAGGAATTACACATGGGTTACGTTTCTGTGAAATACTTCGCAATAAAAATGACAACAACTGAAGTTAAAATCGAAGCCAGTCGTCACGTGAGGATAATGGCATTGTGCAGTCGTATATTTTATTGCATTAAAAGGTTTGAATGAGTAAAAACAACAGGAAGGCCATTCTGAACTGATAATTGTAGCGTTTGGTCTAGAAAATTTGCAGACGCAAGCGGTCAGCTGAAACAACAAAGCATAGAAATAAAACAAACAAGAAACTCGTGCTGACGATTCGATAACAATCAGCGAGTTTCATTTATAAACATTACGGTAAGATTAATTAAACATCGAACACTTGGTTAACGGTGGAAAAATAACAAAATATAACAGTGAGTAAACTTAAAGTTGAATCAGCTTATACGATAACACCTTTATTTTATTATGTATTGAAATAACGATTTCCACAAAGAAGGCTTACACAACAACAACGTATAACTTGACTATAAATTCTACGTTTACACAATATACGTGTACTAAAACAGCGTTATTCCCCGAGTCGAAATTCCTCAATTTATTCTAAGGATGGACGGGCTAAGCTTTCCTCCCACGTAAACGTTAACCAGTCGTTGAAAGCTAGTAAATCGATGTTTATACACTGAGACTTCTGCCTCTTGTCAGATGGAGAAGCAAATGTCAAAGTTCGACTAGCATTCACGAAGCTATAACGTGGACAAACTGCGTGAACTGAAAGTCGTCATATGTACATTCAAGAAAGAAGCGTGTTATACATTTGATATTTTTAGATGAGAATCGTATAATTCTGCCGATTGGATTAATATTCACGACAAGTGTGAAAATATTATGAAATTATTGATAAGTTATCGATATTTACGTTATATTGGTTATCACACAGCAACACTTTCACGTGACGCAGACTTTTCAAAACTAATTCTCGTGATGTACCCCCCCCCAAAGTGGTATAGCGGTATGTCTACGGACTTGCAACACTAGAATTCTGGTTTCGATCCCCGTGGTAGGCAGAGCAAGGATATCCCGTTGTGTTAGTTTGTGCTTAACTTCAAACAAATTCTTATAACAATTATTCGAGTCTCCCCCTTTCATGGGAGAGGGGGGGACAGGTCCTCCTGAAAATGTCGTCACTTCCTCTCTCCCAAAGTTATTGTAATTTAGTGTTCATCTTATTTTATACGTCACATTTATTTCTCTACCCCACCCTACTAGATAAGTAAAAATTGGAGCCACGATCGGCCTGTGTCATGACGTATCTGTTTCATAACAGTTAAGTTACAAGCGATAGGCTACAAACATTTACACTTCTCACAGTTCACTTTAAAAAGTACAGTTTCTATAGTCTTATGACCCGACATGGCCAGGTGGGTTAAGGCGTGCGACTCGTATTCTGAGGGTTGCAGGTTCGCATCCCTGTGGCACCAAACAAGCTCGCCTTTTCAGCCGTGTGGGGGTGGTTTATAATGTGACCGTCAATCCCACTATTCGTTGGTAAAAGAGTAGCCCAAGAGTTGGTGGTGGGTGGTGATAACTAGCTGCCTTCCTTCTAGTTTTACACTGCAAAATTAGGGACGGCTAGCGCAGATAGCCCTCGAGTAGCTTTGCGCGAAATTCGAAAACAGACTATAATCTTAAAACTTCACAGTTAAATGCCATTTAAGATTTCACACAATTTGAGCATAGCCAGGTGGTTAGGGTGCTCGACTCGCCGCGGGTTCGAATCCCCCGTTATAATGTTACAGCCAATTCCACTATTTGTTGGTAAAAGAGTAGTGATAATTAGTTGCTTTCCTTCTAGTCTTACACTGCTAAGTTAGGGACGGTTAGCGCAGATAGCCCTCGTGTCGCTTTGCGCGAAATTCAGAAAAACAAACAAATCAACATTGTTTTAAGTTTGTGAATGAGAAAAAAAAAAGTAAATAATAATCAGAAAACTTTATGAGGTGTCGCTGAGAACATACAGCAGCAAACCACGTAATACCAAGAGAGATACATTATCTATGACCACAACCATTAGACGTACAAACACCAGCGGTAAAACCAACATTCAATTAGACGTGCAGCTCCCAATGTTTCAGGTTTTTAAAGATGTTAACGGTTTAAGCTAGACGAGCAGAAAAAGTAAACAAAATTGGATCCATCTTTCTTAGAATTTGACAACTTTTTTATTATTAGGCTTAACGTACTCAAACAGTAAACACAAATGAAAGCACTGTTCTTCGTTTCAAATTATAGACAAATAGTTAAGTTACAGTTTATGTTACAAAAATATGAAATAAGTAAGGCATATACCTGATAAAATATTAGTGTTTTTTGACTAACAAAAAACCGTAGTTTTATTAACTTTTGGATGACAATAAAACTGGTAAAAAGTAACTTATTCTTATCGTATTTATAAGGTATTCCATCTACTTTACTTTATCAATGTTGTTTTCTGTATTCTGGGTCAAAAGAAACGTTTATGTAAGTTTATTCATGTATTGTACTTCCAAAGATTCAGAAATAATTATTGTTATTTTTAATACAAATAATTAAAACAAATGAGCCTGAATTTGATTTTATGATTTATAGAACCATATAACTAAATCCAAGGCAAAATAGAAGTGAATGGATACTTAAAATACAAGAGTTAATAGAAAATAAAATTGTCCATCTTGAAACCAACCACTATCAAATGTATTTGTAAAGATTGTCCATCTTGAAAGCAACCACTATCAAATGTATATGTAAAGATTGTCCATCTTGAAAGCAACCACTATCAAATGTATATGTAAAGATTGTCCATCTTGAAAGCAACCACTATCAAATGTATTTGTAAAGATTGTCCATCTTGAAAGCAACCACTATCAAATGTATTTGTAAAGATTGTCCATCTTGAAAGCAACCACTATCAAATGTATTTGTAAAGATTGTCCATCTTGAAAGCAACCACTATCAAATGTATTTGTAAAGATTGTCCATCTTGAAAGCAACCACTATCAAATGTATTTGTAAAGATTGTCCATCTTGAAAGCAACCACTATCAAATGTATTTGTAAATATTCTCCATCTTGAAACCAACCACTATCAAATGTATTTGTAAATATTCTCCATCTTGAAACCAACCACTATCAAATGTATTTGTAAAGATATCATTTAACACCGAAAAACAATTATGTGTATATTATTTGTAGGAATATTTAATAAGAAAAGAAAAACGGAAGGAAGTAGCCGATAAGATGTTCTGGCTATAAGATAAAATTGATATATATTACAAACACCTATTTTACTAGAAATTCAAATCTTTATGTATTAGTCACTTAAAGTTACAACTAAATACAAGAAATAACTTTTATGTTACAGACCTACCAACGTATGTATCCATCCGCCTATTTCTATGTTATAATTTGAGTTGTCCAACGAATTAGGTAATGATTTAGTTAAATTTATAGGGCAAAGAAGTTGGCAGGGATTGGACAAATTATCTTTCTACTATAACCTCTTTAAAATCTCGTACCAATGTTACATTTTCAAAGACATTTATACACAATCTTACCTATAGTTTGAGAAGATTAAATATAAATGTTTCAATATGTTTTTGAAATAACACTTCTTATTTAATACAACACTGGATATAAATAATTTTGAACTTAAAATAGACATCATATAATCAATCATTCTTGCTAAAATACATATTTTATGAACAATTTTAAGGAAATGAGCACAAGAGTATATTGTTTGTTCAAAGCAAAAAGTTACAAGTTCATAGGACAACAAGCCCACGGAGTAACTTATGTTTTTCTGGAGATATGAGCAAAGTGACTTGAATTTAAAGTTGGTGTAGCATCCACATCACAAGGACGTGACAAAAACACGATTAATGTGAACAGTACTTGTACCACTTCCCTTCTAATACTGATAACACAGGACAAGGTTTAAAAAAAGGCAGGTCCTAATAATGCATCACCAATAACCTGACATTTTTAATGTTCATATCATGTGGAGCTACTTTTTATCTGCAATCTTGATGTATTGCTACAAATTTAGTAATGTTGTAATTTAACATTTACCTCTTGCTTAGACTTTTCTGCTGGTAAAACGGCCTAAAAAATCTGAGTTGATGAGTGCAAACAAATACATGACTATGGAATTCAATAGGTCCACACTGAAAGACCTAAACAAATACATGGCGTATGGAATTCAATAGGTCCACACTGAAAGACCTAAACAAATACATGGCGTATGGAATTCAATAGGTCCTCACTGAAAGACCTAAACAAATACATGGCGTATGGAATTCAATAGGTCCACACTGAAAGACCTAAACAAATACATGGCATATGGAATTCAAAAGGTCCACACTGAAAGACCCAAACAAATACATGGCGTATGGAATTCAATAGGTCCACACTGAAAGACCCAAACAAATACATGGCGTATGGAATTCAATAGGTCCACACTGCAAGACCCAAACAAATACATGGCGTATGGAATTCAAAAGGTCCACACTGAAAGACCCAAACAAATACATGGCGTATGGAATTCAATAGGTCCATACTGAAAGACCTAAACATATAAATGGCCTATGGAATGAAAAAGGTCCACACTGAAAGACCCAAACAAATACATGGCGTATGGAATTCAAAAGGTCCACACTGAAAGACCTAAACATATAAATGGCGTATGCAATTAAAAAGGACCCCATTGGAAGACCCAAACAAAAAATGACGTATGAAATTAAAAAAGTCCTCACTGGAAGACCCAAACAAATAAATGGCCTATGGAATGAAAAAGGTCCCCACTGGAAGACCTAATATATTATCCTATTATAAAATCATACAAAGAATTTTTTCTTGGAACACACAAGTGTGACTTTCAAATATCTCAAAAGAAAAACGGTGCTCGAGAATCAGGAGATTTGGCTTCAGATCAAGATCCATTATAATTCCAATTCTGCTGTATGGACCAGAGACTTGGACCACGTGTGTATATGAAAAACAGAGATGTATTTTCAATACTGTCTTTGTCAGATTCTGTGAATCAAGTGGGAAGACATCTCCATTAATATAATCAGTATTCTGTCCAAAGCTATTACCGCAAGTATCGAGGCCAGTTATTTGTCACCAACTTCGCTGAGTTGGCTAAGTTGTCCATATGCCCGATACCTGCTTCCAAAAACAAGCTTTCTTTTCTCAGCGAAGCAAAGGCCAGCAGACAAGAGATGGACAGAAGAGACGTTTCAAGTGTCTCTTCAAGACAGTCACTTTGGAGGTCCTTCCTCTCAGTGGAGAAGTACCTTGAAACATAATCTCATTACTTTCAGATTAAGCAGTAATTTATCGAGTAAAAACAAAGTTTTAAGTATTACATACCACTACTAGTGTTAACAAAATGCAAAGTAAGTATATACTGCAGACTTATCTTAACAAGTTGATGTTCCATTTGACATTTACTAAAACTTAATTAGTTTTAAAAAGAAATTAAAGTACTATTTAAGATTGATGAAAATTGTAAGTATACTGTAAATTATTAAACAGCTTTCAAAGATTATGCAACACAGTTTTACATGGTACAAAACAAGTTATAATAATAACTTCACGAATTTAATTATTTTAATCACAACTACATTTGTATCTGAACAACTGTAGAGACTAACTATTTAGAAAGCTATTATCAGCTCCCTTATTTGTTCGGACATGTTTTGCTCTTTGTTGTTTTTGTGCATCAGAAGGTTTTGTACGACATTACATCACTATAATATCAATAATAATAGGTCCTATTGAGTTTAACATACTACTAACTATCAAACGTGATGCACCATATCACACGTGGACTAAGAATCTTCAGAACATTTAACAAGTACTGCATACCAATGGGCTGATACTTCATGTTTTTATCTTTGGGATGAAAATTTAAAATACATGTTTCACTCACGATCACGTTGTACACTTGGATGTGAATACTATTAAGTTATACATTACTACACTTTCATAAATTTCACCTATAAATATTCCTCTAATGAAATGCTTATTCAACACCGGAATAAAATTTTCATTTGACAAACGTTTTCAGTTTAGTTAGCAAAGTGAAAACAGTTTTCTTATTGGATCTAACGTTTTTTGGTCAATAAAGGAAAAAAAAAAAAAGTCTAATTCAGTTTAAAAGGTAGGGCACAAATTTATTTTTTTCTGTTTTGGTTTTTACAAAGCTAATACCATTCAATCTCTTTGCCGTCCATTTTATTATTGAGCGAGGTCTACGGCCTAAATTAGGCTAAACTTTAGGCCTATACTGACTTAACAAATGCTACTGTATTTATGTATTAACATATTCAGTTATTCAATAAAACTAACTTAATATTAAATGTTATAAACCTATGAGCTGCGAATTAATAATTTATGTATATTGTAATATTACGCTATCCAGACAGTAGGTTATAGTTGGCATAACTTTAAATATTTAAAATAGTTAAATCACTTAATTTCTATACGTTTAACGCAGTCTTCAGACTAGAATATCTCGTTAGAACAATTACAACTTAATTTTTTCTTTTGGTAAAATAACTGATCCAGAAACTTCATTTAAAATAACACAAAATCATTTAAGTGAGACGAATTCTTAAAGCTTAAACGAAGAAATATAAACCTGATCTGACTTTGAACACAACTTTAGTTCCAAGTCATTTCCCTGTTTAGAATACTTTAATTATAAATTTTGTTTACTTCCTAAGTCAACACGAACTTGAAGCAAACACTTATTAACACATAACAGTACTGTAATTTATATTACATTTTTAGTATGGCTGCTTTGTATTTATCAAAGAATATGTTTATGTCAATTCCGAATCTGAACCTTGGAAAGGCAGCTAATACAGAACCTAAAATTGAAAAAGTTTCCCTCCAACGGTGATGGTCCCGTTCACCATTACTTACGTAACATAAAAATTACAATGTTGATTTGATCATTTTTGCCAATAAAAAAGACATCTCTGTATCTACTGGTAATATTATCATGAAACTTGTATTCAGTAAAGTTAATAAATGTTTGTTTCAACATTTTTAATTTTAAAAACTCAATATAGTGAGTTTAATACCACTATTTTTTGTTCATTAAAATTATTTTCGTCACGTTTTTCAATGTTAACGTTGTAACATTGTCTGAGCATCAGATAAACAGATTTGAAATTTTAATCCTTTTTAAAACCATAAAAGTAATATTTAATAGTTATGGATTTGTCCAATCTCCTCACCCAAGTTTCCCAAAACAGGATACAAGTGGTAAATTATAATCTTTAAATACACAGCTGTAAGTAGTGACATATAGGCCACTACGCCAACCTTTTTAACCTTAAGCATAAGACATGCTGATTGGCGGAGGTGATCAAGCGATACCCATATGTTGATCAACGTAGACAAAAGTTTTCTCTGGTCGAAATATTTCTGTATTTGCAGTTAAAATCTGTTCTATCAAGTTACGAGAAATCTGGAATTTTTTTTATTTTTGTTTGCCGACGTCTACTACATTTCATTTAAGTATTATTAAAATAAACAAGTAACATCATTTTAATATTGGATGGCAGTTTTCCCGTACCAGTATACTTTCCAGAAAGTAAATTTGTTTTCCTCAAGCAAAACAACATTTTTTGCATACAAGATGTGTAAAAAATATATACATATATTAATCTTTTTAAATTTTCTTTTGGCTGGGATAAACAAATATTTCAAAGAAATGATTGAAATTTCTAAAATTAATTGTTCACTTATGCACCTTTAAAAAATGTTAATGGCGTCTGTATTTATTTAACAGCCTAACATGGTTCACATTTCTGTGATTTGACTCTCATCATGGTCTCTCTGGAAAAAAATACTGGAGATACATTACAGTATCTTACACAACACCCATGCTGTTATAGTCTGACCTTCGACCTAGTCCCTCAGGCAAGGATATCAGAGTGTTTGTTGTACATCATATGTCATGTTATTCAACATGACCACAGATAGCATAGCCCTATCGTATCTTAAGATACGAAAATGTAATCGGTTTCGTATGGAAAAATAAATATATACACGCATTGTATATGTCACAAAATATTTATAACTCAAGTACAGTTCTATCACCAAATAAAATGTTTTTCATCCCTTTCGTAACTTGTTGCTAAATAACATTTTTCCTACTCTGTTTAAAATTAATTTTTATAGCCTTGCATACGGACAGAAAGGCAAAATTTGTGCACAAAATTTAACGAATTCACAAAACACAATTTGTTTTTACAGCAACTTCTTTATTGGTAATACAGATCAGTCCTAGTACAGAACAGTCAATATTTTCACCGTACAAAATGTTACACAAAACTTGTAATCCCAATAAATGGGTCACGACCTTGTAAAGTTAAGTAATATGTAATATCTTCTTTTAATACCATGTGCCCAGCAAAGCTAAACTTTCAAACGTTAAATTCCCTATACATTCTAATTCTAAAGTCACATCAACTCACAACTGAAATATTCTACTATATAAAATGAGTTCCTAAAGATCTGATACATCAGAACAAAGAAAAACTAGCTAGATTTAAGTGTTAACCTAAGCTATTAAATGTGAATGACTGGAATATTATGGCTTTGAAAAATCACCGAAATAACTCACCTTTATCGAAAACAAATTCTATAACCTACAATAAACCGTTGTATATAAACGATTTTACGATGTTTAAGATCCAGTATATTGGTCAACCAGAAAACACCACGTAATACATCATTAGAAATTAAATTATTCAACAGGAAGAAACAAATTAACCTATCGTTTTACATGTAAATGACTCGTATCTCCCAAATATGTCATTTCATTTGAGAGATCATGAACTCAATCTTCAAAATAATCACAGAAAGTTAATATATTTAACACAAAGTTTAACACATTTTATTATTATTAATATTATATATATATATATATATATATCCTAGAGATTTTTCTATTATAAACCTAAATCTTAAAGAATTTTAACATATTTTATTTATATATAAACCACAAATGTCCTACCATCATTGTTATGAAATACAAGGGTAAAAAAATGTTTGACAAATTTGCCAAGGTCGGTAAAAAAGCAACACAGAAGTGATAACATTGAAATATGTTGGGATAAGCCTTATATTAAACTACATTAAGGGAAAGAAAAACGTTCAACCATATTTTATTTTTTTTGACGTCACAGTTAAAGATACAGTTCAGAACAAGCTTATTTGTTTTAAGTTATGCACAAAGCTACACTATAGGCTATAATGTGCTGTACCAACCACAGGCATTAAAGTCAGGTTTTAATACAAGCCTTCAAACTTACCACTTTGGGGCTAGAAACAACTCATAATATTATGTACGATTTTAATACTTCAGGTAGGTTTAAAATTGTGTTGATACACCCGAGAAGGATGATAAATGGAGCATGTTATTTGTAATAGAATTATTTTAACTTATGGTAAACTATTGCAAACAAACTTTAATAACACAGTTTATTTGTTTAATAAAATTAACTTTTTTTTTTTTTTTTTTTTTTTATAAGAGAAATACACATGATAAATCATTTCAAATATTTATTTCTGGTAAAAAAAAGAATGATTTGTTTCGAACGCACACATCTTTATCACAGGGAGAACGTGTCCCCTCCACCTTTATACGTCCACAATACTAGTATATATTATTTTAAGATTTATTTTTCACTTTAAAACAAAGTTGCAATAACCACAGTTTTTCTAGTCAGAAAATGATTAGCAACCCCAGGAGTTTTGTAAGAGGTCCGCACTACTTCTAACACTAACGAAAATGTAACTTGTCCCCCATCCACTATCTTATCTCAAAGATAAGCAAATCCTTGATTTTTATATTCACTCGAAAAAACAGTTCCTAGGCTTTCTTTAGGGTGAGCCATATGAAACAGAAAAACAGGAAACTTGGATTAAGTAACATCATGAACCCAAACTAGGTTGACGTCACTCAAATAGCAGTTTTAATATACCTGTGGCACGGATTAACGTATTTGATTTTTTTTGTTTTCTTAACACAAATCTACTTTTTTAGAAATCCTTTGTAACCATATATTATTGGTCAAAGGGTTATTCGGGCCCAGCATGGGCAGGTGGGTAAAGGCGTTCGACTCGTAATCGGAATGTCGCGGGTTCGAATTACCGTCGTACCAAACATGCTCGCCCTTTTAGCCGTGGGGGCGTTATAATGTGACGGTCAATCCCACTATTCGTTGGTAAAAGGGTACCCCAAGAGTTGGCGGTGGGTGGTGATGACTAGCTGCCTTCGCTGTGGTCTTGCACTGCAAAATTAGGGGCGGCTAGCGCAGATAGCCCTCATGTAGCTTTGTGCAAAATTAAAAAAAAAAACAACAAACATCAAAGAGTTATTCAATTCTGACTGGTATGTGTTGTAACGTGAAATACATTTATAAATAGATATAGATTAATTACAAATTATACTAAAATCCAAATGAACATATAACTTTCAAATGTTCATAAAATAAAGGTGAACGTCAAACGGCTTTTACTGCCACTAAAACATAAAAATTAAAATTTGTCATAAGAATAAAGTTTGTACAATAGTTTGTTATAATGAAGACAGAAATTGTAAGGAGTATATGGACAAACAAGGATATCCTGCCTTGACCAGTGTGTAAATCTGGAATGTTGATTTCACGGATGTTTTAACAAGTGACATAATACAGTTCCGGTGCTAAACTGTCAACTTCCCATGTTTATTGTAACTATAATTCAAATAAGAAAACCATTTTATGAACAGCTGAGACTTCCAAGTTAGCCAATGTGAGCTAAGCCTATTACTAAGATGGGGGGGGGATATTTTCCATCCCTTTCTCTTATTCTCTTTAATATTAAAATTGTAACAAAAAATTGTTTTATATATATATATATATATAACGTTTCACAGCATTGATTAATGTGATATTTAAATAAAAAGAAAATAATGTCATGTTTTAACCAATATATATCTTTAGAAATGACAAACACATTAAGCTTACAGAACCATAAGGATACAGTACATTTATAACAGTAGTATTCTAACGTCATAAGTATGTTTATTTTAACAAATAATACTCATGTACGAAAAAAAACAACAACACATTTTTGAGACTAACTAAAACTGACAAGAAGTTAACTTACAACGTGGTACTGAGTGACTTTTTAAATGTTTAATACAAGTCGTCTGTAAGAGAAAAGGTGTTTATAGAATGGTTATACACCTTGTTTGTAAGTATAATATCATTAGAACCAGTTGAAACCTGAGTAAAACAAGTTGACTAGAAAGTCATGGGTACAGGTCTCTAGCACGTTCTTAAGTCACAATTATGTTACACTAAAAAAAACAATAAAGCCACCACTACAGAATATAATATTTGCTCTAACACAGTATCTAGTATTAAAAACAGTGAAACAAATGATATGTACATATATATTTTCTCTAGAATACAAACATCTTTTATCAGAAAACCAGAAAGATACTTCATTGTTTGTTCTTTCCTTCCTTTCTTTAACAAGTGTAAAAACTCCAACAATGACTCAGGTTAAGTTTTACATTCCTTCTAGAGAGGATATTTGTATTTCTCCTTTATAACTTAGAAAAACAAGTAAAAACATACTTGTATCTTAAAAACATAAGTCATACGAGAACACAAAACTCCATGTTCTTGGATGTATCGTGTGTCATGTTACACTGTACGATAGATCGCGTTATGCTGAATGTAAAAACAAAAGTATTTAAATTTTGGTCAAGATAATACGCTGTTTGCCGCACTCTGTATCATAATACGCTGTTTGCCGCACTCTGTATCATAATACGCTGTTTGCCGCACTCTGTATCATAATACGCTGTTTGCCGCACTCTGTATCATAATACGCTGTTTGCCGCACTCTGTATCATAATACACTGTTTGCCGCACTCTGTATCATAATACACTGTTTGCCGCACTCTGTATCATAATACACTGTTTGCCGCACTCTGTATCATAATACACTGTTTGCCGCACTCTGTATCATAATACACTGTTTGCCGCACTCTGTATCATAATACACTGTTTGCCGCACTCTGTATCATAATACACTGTTTGCCGCACTCTGTATCATAATACACTGTTTGCCGCACTCTGTATCATAATACACTGTTTGCCGCACTCTGTATCATAATACACTGTTTGCCGCACTCTGTATCATAATACACTGGTTTGCCGCACTCTGTATCATAATACACTGTTTGCCACACTCTGTATCATAATACACTGTTTGCCACACTCTGTATCATAATACACTGTTTGCCACACTCTGTATCATAATACATAATACTCACTGTTTGCCACACTCTGTATCATAATACACTGTTTGCCACACTCTGTATCATAATACACTGTTTGCCACACTCTGTATCATAATACACTGTTTGCCACACTCTGTATCATAATACACTGTTTGCCACACTCTGTATCATAATACACTGTTTGTACACTCTGTATCATAATACACTGTTTGCCACACTCTGTATCATAATACACTGTTTGCTACACTCTGTATCATAATACACTGTTTGCCACACTCTGTATCATAATACACTGTTTGCCACACTCTGTATCATCATAATACACTGTATTTACACTTGCCACACTCTGTATCATAATACACTGTTTGCCACACTCTGTATCATAATACACTGTTTGCCACACTCTGTATCATAATACACTGTTTGCCACACTCTGTATCATAATACACTGTTTGCCACACTCTGTATCATAATACACTGTTTGTTACACTCTGTATCATAATACACTGTTTGCCACACTCTGTATCATAATACACTGTTTGCCACACTCTGTATCATAATACACTGTTTGCCACACTCTGTATCATAATACACTGTTTGCTACACTCTGTATCATAATACACTGTTTGCTACACTCTGTATCATAATACACTGTTTGTTACACTCTGTATCATAATACACTGTTTGCCACACTCTGTATCATAATACACTGTTTGCTACACTCTGTATCATAATACACTGTTTGCCACACTCTGTATCATAATACACTGTTTGCTACACTCTGTATCATAATACATACACTCTGTATCATAATACACTGTTTGCCACACTCTGTATCATAATACACTGTTTGCCACACTCTGTATCATAATACACTGTTTGCTACACTCTGTATCATAATACACTGTTTGCCACACTCTGTATCATAATACACTGTTTGCCACACTCTGTATCATAATACACTGTTTGCCACACTCTGTATCATAATACACTGTTTGCCACACTCTGTATCATAATACACTGTTTGCCACACTCTGTATCATAATACACTGTTTGCCACACTCTGTATCATAATACACTGTTTGCCACACTCTGTATCATAATACACTGTTTGCCACACTCTGTATCATAATACACTGTTTGCCACACTCTGTATCATAATACACTGTTTGCCACACTCTGTATCATAATACACTGTTTGCTACACTCTGTATCATAATACACTGTTTGCCACACTCTGTATCATAATACACTGTTTGCCACACTCTGTATCATAATACACTGTTTGCTACACTCTGTATCATAATACACTGTTTGCCACACTCTGTATCATAATACACTGTTTGCCACACTCTGTATCATAATACACTGTTTGCCACACTCTGTATCATAATACACTGTTTGCCACACTCTGTATCATAATACACTGTTTGCCACACTCTGTATCATAATACACTGTTTGCCACACTCTGTATCATAATACACTGTTTGCCACACTCTGTATCATAATACACTGTTTGCCACACTCTGTATCATAATACACTGTTTGCCACACTCTGTATCATAATACACTGTTTGCCACACTCTGTATCATAATACACTGTTTGCCACACTCTGTATCATAATACACTGTTTGCCATATTCTGTATCATATAACTAACTTATAAATAGGATATAACAATGTTCTATAAATCATTTCCACGTTTTTATAACAATGTACAAGTTCCATGTATATCTTACAATACTTATGAGTAAAGTTGAGATTGTAACTACGTACCAATCTGAAATTAACAATGCAGTGGAATACACATTTGGTACAATAAAAACATTGAACTGTATAATTTTGTGATGTTACAGTGTCTTGTGAAACACGTTCTATACATATATCAACGCAGACTCATGTTCTAAATGTCACAGATCACACTCTGACTGATACAACAACGTGTTACATATAAAGCCATACCAAACCATCATTTTGACTCAACAAAAAATGTAACGTTACACGAAATATAATTTTTGGCATATGTAACTACGATACATTCACAATGTGCTTTCGATTGTAACAATATAACAATATATAAATTATGAATCTAAGTATAATGAACATCTTATATTACTCAACTTAACTTGTGAATAAAATGTTTTATATGGCCACAACTAACAACATGACACATTTGACAACAAATATAAATGCTGGATTTCTCTTCTGTTTCATTTTCTGCATTATATCCATAACATAGGAAAGACAAAAAAACAACCTGTAATGTTTGGTCCAAGAGAAACATTATACAAACCTGGTTCATAACACAGTTTGTGGGTGTCAGTTCAACCACAAATTCTATCTGCAACCCTGGACACCACATATTGAGAAGGATTATGGGATATGAGCTTTCACAAATCATAATGAGAAAGTCTGTCAGATTTTCATTCACATACATACATTCTTTTGGTTTTTCAAGATAAAACCACATTTCATGGTAACAGTGCAAGAACATGTTTTAGCAAATGTCGTCTACAAGTCTATAAAATGATGCACTTTTAGCAACGTGGTGACAATTTACAAAAACATTGGATGTGGCAGGATTTACGTCAGCTGTGTGCGCTAATTAGTTATGTTATCAAATGCTATCATGGCAAAAAGCACAAATGGGATTTCTTCTCTTTTGTACGATATCATTGAACCTGCTAGGTACTGAAAAACTATATTTCTTTTATTAAATGTATACTCACATGACATATATACACAATAACAATGAAAGCAGAATGGCACACTACATTACAACATACAAGTTTGTGAAGCATGTGGATTGAAAGTCTCAGCAAATAGGCTTTTGTAGCACTTGCGTGGGTAAATTAGTGTAAGAAGTACATGATGTGCAAGTGATGACAGCCAACTGTCCAGTACAGTAAGTAATGACTGGTTCTTATTCTGGTCTTCATCTTACTCCATGGGGTCCTCAACTTCCTTGGAGGGACAGTCTGGCTCCGACTCCCTGTAATAAACACTTAAAAGTTTGAAAAATCTGAAGTTAAGTTTCACAATTATATCTAATAAAACTTTTTTGGAGTGTAGTTCTTTGGTGAAATATTTGTTAACACTATTTACATCCATACAAATAATGTACACAAAATTGTTTACTGCTACAGTTCTATGTTTTATAAAACATATTAAACATCATAACACAATAAAGTTTGTACTGAAGGAAAGAGAGTAACCAGCAGGGTTAGGTCTTACGATTTATCACTTGACTTCAACCTTCGTGCAAGTTTTAAAATGTAAAACAAAACAAAAACAGTTTTCCTATCCTATGAAAGTAGATAAAGCAACTTCACACACACACACACACACACACACTGAGATCCTACAGTTAAGAAACAAAGGTAACATTATATAAAGGAGAGATGTATCCAACTCACTGGTGACAAGTTCCTTGTGGAATGGTCATAGAGAGCAATGCGAGAGCTGTAACGGTGTCCATCTCTTCACTTATGTTCTCACTTTCTTGTGCTTCCAAGAGTGAGAAACCAATCATGGGAGCAAAGCGTTTGATACACGGCCAGTGAGAAGCTACGAAAAACACCCCCCCCAAAAAAAAAAATTTACATTTCCCAATAGAAATAAAAAATGTTTAAAAACAAAATAAAGAGAACCATACTTTGATAACTAATCCAAGAAACAACAAAAGTAGTTTGAGCTGCAAAGAAATAACATTTTTGTAGGAAAAATAAAAGGAATTTGTTTTTTAGCACAGATATTCACGATGGATTATCTGCAGATGTTATTACTAAGTCAGGAAACTTACCACTGAACTCTGGATAATATTCAAAACAGTTATCACTAGAACATGAACTTAGTTTATTTTTTTATTATTGATAAAATTGAAATTTAATAAAATATCTTAAAATGTATCAATAAATTCTATGTATGTTTCAAAACATTTTCCAAAAAAATAAAAAACAATGAGACATGTATTTAAGTTATAAATTTACATGTTAAAATAAATATGGGCAAAATAAAACAAAATCTTTGAACAAATTTATAATATTATGCAAGTTATAAAATTTGAAAACAATATTAGATTAAATTATCAAGAAACTATTTTTATGTAAAGCTATACAAGATAAAACATTCAATAGGTTTGTTGAATACTTAAAATACGAGTGAAATACCATTGTGTTGAAAACTGTCTTATTTCTTTCCACTTTTAACAAAACCACCTGTACTTTATTAAAGATTAATATCTAAACATTCTGATACATGGTATTTGTCAGAAAATAAAAAAAACACTTGGCTGGACATTTTACGGTGCAGAGCAACCAGGCTATCTGTGCCAGTAATATATGACATAAGATGTTTTCTGACCTAATTAAAATACTGGTTTTTAAGGCTTATCTAAAACACACAAGTTTTAAGATGACAATAAAGAAATGTTCTTAACATTTAATAAAACCATTCCTTTTGTCAATAATCATTTCTAATTATAGTTACAAAAAGAAAAATTCATAGCTACAGGTCAAAGGTCATATTATTATGTTTGTTGACTTGCACTCAGAATTCTATTTAACTACTATTTTATTAATTTATGTCGATAAGTTTGATTGTAAATTATAATTCAAATTTTAGTATATATTAGATTATTCAATTTAATTTAAAACTAAATGTTGAAAAACACTTAAATATGGAATTTTGTGTGTCATGTGATATGTTAAATGTAGCACTGTTTAAAATTAGATGTTTGTGATGTCAAAATACAAGGTTACGGTTTTGTATGACTTAGGAACTCAAATTACTACTATTAACAAGCTATAATATAAAAGAGCTTTCTATATTTTTTATTTGCCAAGATATCACTCATGTAACTAATCAAACATAGAGTTCCTGCTTATCTTCTCGCATGTTTGGAAATATTCCCACATACATTTACCTGTGTATATGACACATGAATAACCACCTGAAAGCTGATAATGTCACCATTTTGACTTCCTCAGTTATATTTATGTCTTTGAATGCCATCTTGTTCTTTCAAAACAAGATTTTAAGGAGGTAGGTTGTGTCACCATTTTGACTTCCTCAGTTATATTTATGTCTTTGAATGCCATCTTGTTCTTTCAAAACAAGATTTTAAAGAGGTAGGTTGTGTCTTTAATCCGCTCAAAATTTCATTTTGTTTAAGCAAAATACAGGTTAGTTACTACACTTGATAAATTATAATGGAATTATACTGTATCAATACAGTAATTAATTATTTTTTGGTTGTTCTAAATGTATATATGAACCTTAAAAAATAATTTTTTTACACATCCTATTCATCAGAAATTACTTAAGGGTTAGCAGGCTGTGAGAAGCAACATACAAACAAGATGAGATAAATGTTTGCCTTACTTCTTTGTTTAGTGTTCTATGTTTTAAGAGATTGTCTAAAAACAGAAATAATCTATATGTACATATAATGTATAAGTAAAATGTGAATGTATTTTACAAAGTGTTACTCTACTAAAATACAGTCAAGACAGGTCACTTTGTACAGGTTAAAGGCCAGTTTTATATTACTGGTTATGATAACAAATACTAGTGCACTGCATCATTTGAATTTTAGTATTGTTAGCCAAGCACTGTTGAAAGGTCAATATAATAAGAATAATAAATATATATCTAAATGTATAATATTATGATATTTAAGCTATTTGCACTAAACATTTGCATTTTTGTTATAATCTAACTGTCATTCTGGAACAAAAAAATTTTACATTAATTTCCTAATTTTTTATATTGGTTACGAGGTCGGTCAAATTCACAGACCCCCACCTATATTTAGGTAGAGAAAATAACAGCCAAATATAAACTAAAACATAATAAAGTTTTAATGAAAACAAACATTTGAAATGTATTTAGAAGGTTTTAGAGCTTACACAAATAATATTTGGGATTTTTGAAATGAATAGTTTTTTTTTTTTTTAATAATGACATAAGTCACTTTACACTTGGACTAGAAACAAAACAGACTCGATATTTTCAAACAAATCTTTAGTAAAAATACTTCATATAAAAAAAGATCTGAATTTTTGTGTACAAAAGACTTGTAATAATTAGTAAAAGTTTTCCAAATTTTATGAAGGTACACATACAGCACTAAAAGTTATAGTATGAATACATAACTTGTGTAAAAGTATATGAACTTACGTATTTTGTACTGAGCCTGTCATGAAATAGTTAATTCAGTAATGCAACTATTAAAATATATACATATATATCCACCTTGAATTGTAACAGTTCGCTGCAGAACTTGTACAGCTATTGGACAAGGCTTACGAGCAACTTCTTCTTCTCTTATTGATGATCCTTCATCTCCCAGAAGAGACATGATGCATTCCTGAGATGAGTCACAGATAGATGGGAGGTCATAGCTGGAAATAACAACAAAGTGAACCTATGAAAATTATAATTTACCAAATAGTTTTACATATGAAAACAATTTATATATATATAAAAAAAATCTAAAACTACTCGAGGAACATAGATTTTTTTTTTAATTTTTAATGAAAAAGTTAAGGAAAACCTCACCCTCCTTCCAAAGCAAGAACAACCTTTCCTTTAGCAAGTGTCATCAGTTGTCTGGTTAGATAACCAAAGCCTGCAAAATTAATGTGCATAGTTGCAATTAGAAAAAAGTGTTTGTAAATCAGAACAAAGTGTCATGTAAACCATTTAATTAATAATGTAATGCAAGTTTTTACATAAGGCCACCTTTAAAATAGCTCTTCAAAAGAAAACTAACCTCTTTTGACTATCGTAATAAGACAGGGAGACAAGTGGAGGGAGATAACAAGGAAGGATTTATTTTAAAACAACTGTATTACAAAAGTATTTTTCTCTTGTCCTAGTGTTTTTTTTTTTATGTAATCAATTCCTATTTTAATTTTTGTTAAATAAGTGTTCTGTTAAAGATGAGAAACAGATTCTGATTTATAGAAAGATACAAGTCATTGAGAAGTTAAGTATACAAGTAATTGTCTGACCTTACAAAACAGTTTACAAGAAAGCAGGTTAACTAAACTAAAGATTAATAAATATAAATCATGGTTATAAAGAGTGAACAAGCATGTGGTTAATATAAGGTTATGATAGAGCCACTAATCACATTCTTCATTTTCACTGCCAATTAGAAGGATTTCTCACATAACTTAAAGGTTTCATGATGATGAGAAACCCACCTGATGTAAAAACGTCATGAATGGGTATTAAAACTATTTTAATTAATCACAGAACAACGTTTTGACCTCTCTAGGTCATCTTCATGACAACCTAAGAAGGTCGAAATGTTGTTCTCCACTTTAATTTGATAAAGTTTTAATACCCATATCAACAGTCTTGGGATACAAACAACTTAAAGTTTTAAATATTAGAAATTATACGATGCCACCGACTTTAATGAAGTTGTCAGACAAGTTTTGATAACTACTTACACGAAGGTGACAGAGTGTAGCCACCTAGTGGTGCAGGATGTCCATTGGCAGCATCAAAGCCTGCAGCTACAAGGACGATTTCGGGATCAAAGTCTCTGGCAATGGGCATTATAATACTTCTGTGAAGAAATGTTAAAAAACTTATGGAAATGTGTTTATATCTTGCCACATGGTAAATGGTTCAAGGGTTATATTATACAATGAAGTATGACTCTTCCAGAAATACATTTCTGTGGATCACACTATGTGAAGCCAGCCAAACACATTAAATAAAGCGATGAATTTGAGTTAGAACATTAACGTACTTAGCAAATCTGACATACACTGAAGATATATAGTGTTCTGAAAATTATTGTAGTGCCCAGTGAAGTTAGACATGGTCTAGTCCTAGTTAAAAGAACCTTAATAATACACGTTTTGTATTTTATTTTGCATAGCATTATTTTACTAGCCTATTTAAATCTACAAATAGAATAACCGATTAACAATATATTAAAATAGTTTAATTTGAAACAGTAAACACCACAAAAATTAGTGTTAACTCAGTTTGAAATGTTTTTAAGGTCTATCTCACTTCACTACTTATATGTTCATGTTTTACTGATGGTTATGTTAGTATAGTGGATGACAACTACTCACTGTAAACAATATAAGAGATGATACTGTCCATTTTTCAAGTTTTGTTAAAAACTTCAAATGGTATTTAGTGACAACAGTTCAAACAATGTAACCAAGTTGTGAAGTGTTATAGATGGTCGATATTCTTCTTACTGTTGTTAATAATCAGTTCAAACATCACTATAACATCACAGTCTTCTACCTTTCACATTGTACTATTACATACCTGAATGCAGCAATGTATTCAGCATCTCCCATTGGTGGGTTTAGTGCACCTGACCAGGCAATGTTGACATTAAACCCAATACCATCTTCAATTCCAACCTACAAAAAACAAACTGCTACGTTAATACGCTTTCACAATATTATATACAAGTCAATATATTTTCACTTCAGTGGACGTTATATGTTAACATTATGTGCAAGTTGATTGTGTCTTCATACACTCATTCATGTACAAAAAGGGAGCTTTGTAATATTTCCTGTTAAGATCTACTCACAACTCTCGTACAGATGTGTTTACCTCGGCAGTGTGTGTCACAAAGTAAGCCAACACACTATGCTTTATAATGATGGAGATAGAATTTAAACACTAGGATATTACATGTAAGAGAAAAACATATCACTTTGATCTATTTATAATCAAATGTGTGAAATACATATATTACACTATTTAACAAATTTTGTGGTTCAAATGTGTGTGAGAAAAGGTTATCTCCACTGTTGAGTGTCTTAAGAAATATCTATGGCTTTACATACATTATTTCTCTACATAGAAAGTGTGTAGATAGCACAAAGCCTACATGTACCACAGTTATTTAACTTAGTGTGTGACAAGTCATGGGCAGCCAGGTTGTCTACTCTGGCAGTAAATTAAAAATCTGAAATTAATCTAAATATTTAATAAAATGGTTATTAAAACAAACCAAAGCTGGAAGATATGCGATAAATATGCCCAGGTTTTTCGGCTATGCCTCTGCTTTTAACAGTAATTGTACGAACATTATGGTAGATTATTACTGCATCCTAGTCATTAGTACTTACAGTACAGTGGTTGTGTGTAAACTACACACGTGCTTACAGTTACAGTACAGTGGTTGTGTGTAAACTACACGTGTATACAGTTACTGTTACTGTATGTTTTCAAACTCAGTTTCTAAACATTAGAATCTTTTAAAGACTACATACATAGATTGTAATTATACAATGCTTAAAAAGGCCAGATTTTCTGATGAGCTTGAATTAAAATGTAATTTTTTTTTCCTGGGGCTTGAAATGTTAAGTACATTTGATGTTTAGTTTTAAAATGGTTACACACAAAATAAACACAAGAATCAACTAATATATATTTCATAGCTCAGAAATAACACCCACCTCCATAGCACAGGAACTATGTATGCAATACCTGAAACATTTAATACAAGTCTTTCATAATAATAATTTTAAACAATAGGGAATCATGAATAGCCATGGCACCTGAAATTCTTTCAGGCACAATTAGAGCAATATACAAGACCTTTTGTTTTATTAGCTACATTTTTATGTGCCAGCAATACCAAGTGTGGGGTGCACCTATAGTTGGTTCAAGTTTATTACTTATCAGACCAGACTACTCTCAAATTGAAATTATTTTAAGCAGTTTTAGTGAAATAACCGACGAGACGTTGGTTGTAGTCAAATACATCAATTAAAAGGGTTGGACATCCCAAGCCCAAATATATAATTAGATATAAAATTGGTCAAGGTAAGATAGTGCTACAAGCTAAAAATTTGTATCCCAAAAAGTGTTGGAGACATTTCAGGAGCCACTACACTGCAGTAAAAATGTTTTATTACCAGTGTTAAACTAAGACTAGTAAATTATAAACTTGAAAATGCAATGGTTTGAATATATGATATCTCATGTTCGATATTACCGGGGCTCATAATTATGTTACTATCGATATTACGGGGGGGGGCTCATAATTATGTTACTATCGATATTACCGGGGGGGGCTCATAATTATGTTACTATCGATATTACCGGGGGGGCTCATAATTATGTTACTATCGATATTACCGGGGCTCATAATTATGTTACTATCGATATTACCGGGGCTCAATTATGTTACTATCGATATTACCGGGGGCTCATAATTATGTTACTATCGATATTACCGGGGGGCTCATAATTATGTTACTATCGATATTACCGGGGGCTCATAATTATGTTACTATCGATATTACCGGGGAGCTCATAATTATGTTACTATCGATATTACCGGGGAGCTCATAATTATGTTACTATCGATATTACCGGGGCTCATAATTATGTTACTATCGATATTACCGGGGCTCATAATTATGTTACTATCGATATTACCGGGGCTCATAATTATGTTACTATCGATATTACCGGGGGGCTCATAATTATGTTACTATCGATATTACCGGGGGGCTCATAATTATGTTACTATCGATATTACGGGGGGGGGGCTCATAATTATGTTACTATCGATATTACCGGGGAGGGCTCATAATTATGTTACTATCGATATTACCGAGGGGCTCATAATTATGTTACTATCGATATTACCGAGGGGCTCATAATTATGTTACTATCGATATTACCGAGGGGCTCATAATTATGTTACTATCGATATTACCGAGGGGCTCATAATTATGTTACTATCGATATTACCGAGGGGCTCATAATTATGTTACTATCGATATTACCGAGGGGCTCATAATTATGTTACTAGTCAATCCACGTTCGATATTACCGAGGGGCTCATAATTATGTTACTAGTCAATCCACGTTCGATATTACCGAGGGGCTCATAATTATGTTACTAGTCAATCCACGTGAAGGTGTTGCTTTTGATTCTTGCATCCAGCAATAAACACAAAGGCTAAAAAGATGTAAAGAGTTAATCCATTCTGAAAATATCTTAACTATTTCTGTAACTTGGTGTATATCCAACTAACCCATAAAACTAAAGCACAGGAATACTTTCTACCTCTAAAGGATCGCCAGTTCCTGGAAAAAAGTTACCATCGTCATGACGATGAAGGGAGATGTAAAGAACATGATGGTCATCATAAAATATCTCCTGAATACCGTTACCATGGTGAACATCCTGTGGATAAAAAAGCAAATCAATTAATACCTACATGTACATACAGATCTGTTTTAAACACGTGCCTATAGGGGATTAAGGTTCTTACAACCATGGTGACAAAACTGTACAAAGATCTGCATGTTCATATTTAATAAACAAGTTCTTACAACCATGGTGACAAAACTGTACAAAGATCTGTATGTTCATATTTAATAAACAAGTTCTTACAACCATGGTGACAAAACTGTACAAAGATCTGTATATTCATATTTAATATGTTTTCTGTATGAACATACTATTCATTTCTAATTTCGTGTGATAACAGAATTTCTTCTGTATGTGTACAGGTTTTATGTAACAAGCTGTTAATGAAGTTAAGTTCGTTTAATTATAGCTGGCATTGTTCTTAAGAATAACAAAATAAACAACTACTCCATCTATAAACAATACTGCAGGATCACTTATTGGTAGTTCTGGTAATATTAGAAAGAGAACGACCAGTCACTTGGGTAACATTAGTTGCTCTGTAGAAATACAGTGTTTCTTGTGGGGTAAGAAATGCTATATTTATTTAATCTGGTACAGTGATTTAGCTTGAGGAATTGAAATCACAAGTTTTCAATAAAAAATTATTGTTCCATGTCAATAAAGCAAGTACACACACTGTATTCGTGTTTTATGCACGATAAAGCAAGTACATCTACTGTATTTGTGTTTTATGCACAATATGGTAAAGGTTATTAACTTATTGTTTCATTTTGTGTTTCCTCTCTTAATTCAACATCATAACTCAGAAATATAGCACCCGTTTCTAATCGTTAGCTTCACCAAATCTTCTGTCGTTAAGAAGACCTATCCTTCCACTCTGTGGTGAATTCAGTTTTACCAGTATATACCACATTTCAAAGCAAAATAAGTTTTAGTTAAATGCTAACTTACACGAACTGACTTCGATGTTTACAAAGTGTTTTTAAGAAGTCTTAAAATGTAATTTCTAGCACATCAATTTAAAGTCATATTATTGTATCAAGATGTTCTAAATATGAGCTAGTAGATCTAAGATGTTCTAAATATGAGCTAGTAGATCTAAGATGTGTATTAAAACACTTTCTATCTAAACATTTCACTGCACCTGGAACACACATTTTCCAGTAACCTTACTCCATCACCATGCAGGACAAATGGTTAAATTCAATGTTTCATTCAAAATTTTCAAGTGTGAAATATGGGAATACAATGAATTGGAAGGTATTTATTGGTATCCCACCTAATGTTGATACAAGTTTCCTCTCAGTGTCTTCCACTCAGTTCTTCTGTAACCAACAAGATGCTTGAGTAGAATATACAAGAACTGTGAACTTTACATGCCTGCATTGCGAGAGCTGCAGGTAGTAACCCTAATTACTATGTAAATATGCTTGATGCACTTGAGGTAGATAGCTTAGAAGAAGGTGAAAATGAGACAAGGAGCTAGTTCTCCATCTAGCAACGACAGTCCAGATGTTGAACCTAGACCCAGCAGAGGAAGGCATACACAGCTTTGACAATGGGAAACATTTGTCCCAGTCACAGTGTGAAGGGGTACAAATAGTGGACAATATACATCCTGGTTGCATTTAATGTATTAATATAACCACATTTCAAATGTCATGTATAGCCACATTTTTATCGAAAAAAGGGTTTTCATTAAACACGTTAGGAGGAGAGAAGAGCAAAATATATTCTTGAACCTTTTGGTAATATCAGGTATCTACTGGCAATAGATAGTCTGATGTAAGTATTGTTCACTTCCTTACAGTTTCATAAATGTGGCGAGTTTTTTAATAAGTTTATCTGGTCTGCACCACCTCTATGTTAGTTCTCTCTGCTTGTATAATTATATAAAATTACTTACTAATGTTTAGTTTAAAATGAAACTCAGTTCTGCTATAATTAAATATATTAATAATAATAATTAAAATAACCATGAATATATATAACTTATTGTAACTAGAATAGTTGTTGAAAGATGTCTTAAGACGGAGTTACTTCTGTTAGACTGTACTGCCCCAAAATACTCGGTCTCACGAGTACGTTTATAAAATATAGTACCTGAAAGGTTTACTTTAAAATAAATATTAAATCAGCTAAACTTAATTAAATCAATAATTCCTCCCCCCCCCCATTATTACATTAATCTCAACTATATTGGAGGATAATTCATTCCTTTTGTGCATCAAGAATTTTTACACTCTGGTACAGTTGAGAACCATATAAAATGGGCACATTGAGCAACAGAGAATTGAACTCATGCTTCTCAGATTGTGAGTAGAAAGCTCTAACCACCAAGCCAATAAAACAATATATTAAAGATACTGTGATTATAATGGTTAGAATGATGTAGGATATTACTATGTAATCATTTCTTATATTTATCTTGTCAGTTAGTTCTATTTCTTATAAAATCATAAAAACATTAGGAGAGACACATTATATAACATTTTATTTCAAGAGATTATGTTGTACGTCAGATGTTTTATAGTGATTATATAAAGAACTTAGTTCTATGTAGTAGACACTAAACAGATATTCTGAAAGGAATACACAAGCCCCAGATATTTAAATGATGAATCCAAGGTTTCAATAACCATCTTCATAAATGTGAACTACTGAGTATCTACTAATATTAATTAAAATCATGTCACTTTGAAAGGAGGTCTAGTATTTATTGGTATTTGTTGTAGACAAACAAAGCAACTTACCCAATCAACAATCAAGATTTTTTCAAATTTTAATTTTTGTCGTAGTTGTTTTGCAGCGATGGCGATGGAATTAAAGAAACAAAATCCCCTGAAATAAAAAACAAAAACAGAAGATACGTACCAACAATATTCACTGAAGGGAAAAACAAAAACAGAAGATACGTACCAACAATATTCACTGAAGGGAAAAACAAAAACAGAAGATACGTACCAACAATATTCACTGAAGGGAAAAACAAAAACAGAAGATACGTACCAACAATATTCACTGAAGGGAAAAACAAAAACAGAAGATACGTACCAACAATATTCACTGAAGGGAAAAACAAAAACAGAAAATATGTACCAACAACATTCACTGAAGGGAAAAACAAAAACAGAAAATATGTACCAACAACATTCACTGAAGGAAAAAACAAAAACAGAAAATATGTACCAACAATATTCACTGAAGGAAAAAACCAAAACAGAAAATATGTACCAACAATATTCACTGAATAAAACTAGTTATTGTATGTTACATCTAGTCCAAAATCACTGCCAACCATAAATAAAATACAATACAAAAATACACTTCACTGATTGTATTTCTGTAGAATGAATGAGTTATTCTCCTGCTATAAGAAACATACATTTCCTTATCTCTTACCTGAGATATGTGAAGTTTAACAAACACTCATTTTACAAAGAACTGTTTTCCAACAAGACTCTGATTAATGAAGTGCTAGAACTATCAGTTACTTCTAGTGCAACTTTTATAACAAAAACAGAAGTATTTTAATCTATAATATAATGTTAATATGAAACAACATATATGATGCTTTTATTGGCAAACAGTTATTAATAAATGAAACATACAATTATCTTTGGTGTTTTTTTTTCTCAATTGTAAGAGACATTAGTATAATACAATATATTCAAATTACACTTTTATATCAATATGGTGCACTTTCTTTGTGATTTGCATGTGATAACAAAAACATTGTATCGTATGTTACCGATTAAAAAAAGAAGTTATTTCCAATATAACATTATCAATAGAAACTCTGTATTTACTAACAAATAAACAGTCTGTTCACTTACATGGCTTGTTGGGGCTCAGCATGGTGACCTGGTGGTCGAACAACTGCAAACCCATTCTGTTGAGAAATATAAGTGAGAAAAAGAAGTGTCTTCAGTACTTAGCAGACAGTCTTCACCTAACTAGACTTAGAACTGAAGATATCTGATCTTGAAAAATTATAAGACAATAAAGCACCTAAAATTTAGTAGTCACAGTGTCAAATCAGATGTTCACTCAGAGTATACAAGAACACTTTCTTTTGTGAATAAAATTACTTGGGTAACTAACAAAATAAAAGAACCTAATTTCTTTATTCAAATCACTCCTCTGTTTGTTCCATATATTAGTTATTTCTACTAATCCTTACTTTTGACTTCCATTACATAAGAGCTTCTCCATCTATATCCAAACACAAGTTTTAAATTCGATATTAATGGAGAAAAGTTGTTGTTTTCTACGTGTTATGCTACATAATTCACTCTATTCACTATGGAGAACCAAACCTTGGACCACAGCATTGTAACTGACCCACCATGAGACAATAAGAGAAAATAACTGTATGTTCGGTACAGAAAAACCCTAAAAGACGATGTTTGTTTTGTATCATTAGAATATTTTACATTTTTAATGTTCAATAAGCAACCTTCAATCTCTTCTCACTCTACCAACTGTTGTACCATCATGACTTTCACACATAACACATATCTAATACCAGCATCAGTATATTTAATCTTTACCTACTTTGTTTCTCCAGTAGCTACTAGAGTGTTTTAACAATTCCATCAATTTATTTCATAATTATTACTCATAATGCATCATTAACCACTCCACACTTCATGTGTCCATTAATAACTATCACTGATTAGTATACATGTTTAGCAACAGCAACTAAAGGGACACTAAGAATTCTTACTTTCATTAGCACCAATCACACATTTTAAAATTCTACAGTAACCTTTACAAAAGTAGCAACATTTACCCAACATTCAGCCATACATTTCCTATAACGCAACCAATCATGTTCTTATTTCTTCAGTAGCACAATAAAATATTCCCAACAAATTTACTTGTACGACAACAAGGGTTACCGTGCTGCTAATTTGTTTGTTTTTCACCTTAATTTACTTGTACGACAACAAGGGTTACCGTGCTGCTAATTTGATTTACCTTAATTTCCCCAGTCCCTACTTTCAGGGCTAGCTCTGTTACACATCCTGCAGCCATGCGAGAAGCACTAGCAGTGTGAAGTTCATTCCAGACTGTGTCAGAATCAACTCCAATTCCTCCACATGACAACATCACAAAACTCTTAATAGGCAAGTCTGAAAACAAGATAAAAGGATAGAATAGAAAGATTAGTGATAAAACTGCACATAGTCAAGTGAAATATTCTTTATTTTATTATTATACATACATTAAAAATCATAAAACTGGATTATATTGATGAAAAGATAAAACAAAACAATAGTGAAAAAAAATTGTAGCCATGGTACAAACATTTAACATTAGGACCCAAAGTCATAGACTGGGATAGTATATAATTCTAATTTATCTAAATATTAGATATGTTGTGTACAATTCATACTATCCTTTATTTTGATGTATTTTAGTTTTTAATTTTCAGCCTTCCTAAATGCATGTACAATAACAACACACATAAACGTGTGTGTGTGTGTGTGTGTGTGTGTGTGTGTGTTGCAAACAGTTTGAAATTTCTTGCTTTTTAGAACCATTATGGTTAAATGGTGATCCAAATGGTACAACTTGAGGCATTGCTTTAAAAGATTTCTGTCACCATAACAGGTGTCCACTCCATCAGTGTAAGAACTCAAGAAGATACGAGTTACTTGTGTTTACAGAGAGGCTAAACAACTATATTAATGATAAAAACTGAAGCCTCTAAAACCAATTGGTACAAGATAAATAATTAGAAATCACTGCATGATTGGGTTTTGTTAGCTCAAAGCCACACAACGGACTATTTAAAAACTTTGTCCACCATATGGTAACAATTTTTGTATTGTAAATATAAATTAATTGGTTTGGTTTGTTTGGAAATTCATTCAGAGCTACACAAAGGGCTATCTGCACTAGCCATCCATAGTTTAACAATGAAAGTTGGATTGACCATTACATTATAATACCGCCATGGCTAAAAGGGCTAGCATGTTTCAAAGCCACAATGAGTTGGTTGCAAGTTGAGCACACCAATCAGGTAACCTTACATGGCCACCTGGTAGCTGTGTATACAACTGCAGTGAGATTTAAGTGTATGATTATTTAACTAATTTGAAAAAAAGTCTAATTCAGGCCAAAGTTCAAATGAAAGAAGAATCAGACAGGTATTAAACCTTCAGGTGGCGTTAGTAAAATCAATTAATAGTGTAATCTTAATTTGGTATCAAAAATTACAGTACTTTATTAGGTAAACATGTTTATAAAAAGAGAAAGACCAATTTTGATTCCAAATACAAACTATTATAAATTCTTTAACTGAAGCAAAATGTGCGAGTAGAAAATTATTAGAGTAACACCAACTATTAACACACGTTTAATTGTAATGTATATGAATACTTTGTGTGAAAAAAAATATGAAACTTTTATATACGATAAAAGGTAAAACCTCTCTCAGAGCAATTGTACAGGGTCTTCGGAAAGTCACTTGTATATTTATTAACAGACAAGGACTACACAGTGACTTTCCGAACACCCTGTATAATACTGACTTCAGTCATTTACCTGTAGTTCAAGTTATCAAAATATTTTTTAACCCAATAAAAAAAAAAAAAGAATTAAAATGTTAACAACTTGCACTCACCAAGTTTACTCATGTCTAGTCTGTGTCTGTTCAAGGGATTGGTACCAAACAACATTGTGTAGGCCTCGCTGAAACAGTCCAAATACCGACAAATAATTTTAGTAAATTTGTATGTCACAGAATGTAAGGTAATTTTGGTTATTTTTTCAGTTCTGTATTAAAAATATACTGCTTAAAATTTTGTTCTAAATTTTTTTTTCACATTATTTCTTTCAAAACAGTTGGTTTGGAAACTTAGAGTATCAATTAATTTAGCTACATCGTTAATTATTAACGAAACCTGAGATTATCACCAATATATTGCAGCCAAACTCTATCAGCTGCCACCTTAGTTGCTAAATATTTTTCTTCATTTGTAAAGGATATAATAAAGACAGTAGTGACATCTTGTGATGACCAGTTCTTTACATCACATTGCAACACTATATACTAAGTTAAATCTTCATATTACGTTGGTTGAACATACACTAACCTGTGGCAGGTCTGTATTTCCTCTAAGCTGGCTTTTCTTCCACGTATCCTCTGTAATGGAAAATATTCCTACACTAACACACATTTTGTAAACTAGTCTTAACGGAAACCTATTTTAAGAAACAGATCTACTTCTCACACAATACAAGTGACCTTAATTTTTAAGAAATTATGCAGTTTCATTTCAATGAGGACTTACACAGATTTTAAAATATAATTATCAAAAGTCTTTAGTTTGGAATACTAAAAAAATCAAAGCCTAGTTTCCAAAAGATTCTAAGAGTTCATAGCCTTCTCATCCAAACTTACATTTGGTTGTCTCCAACAACAGTAACAAAATATGTACATCCATAGGAGAGAAAAATTAACATTTTTAAAGATATTTAATAATTCTATGTTTCTGTAGAACAAGAAACAAAAAATCAAAGTTAATAAAAAGGATGAAACAAACACAAACACATGAAGAAAAATCTATCACTAACTTAACAAACATAACGAACTTTGTTTTCACAACAAAGAGTAAGGAATTCATTAATACTAACCTCGCATCTTGCCACAAGTCCCGTTTCTTGAAGCCTAGCCCAGATGCTCTGGAGTCGACCAGCATGCTCGGGATGATAAGAATTATCACCACAGATACACACGTGTTTCAACATGATACTATCATAGACTAGTCCTGTTTATGGGAAACAAAATGGTTATGTGGTTAAATCGTTAAAAATACAACTTGCAACAAAGATGAAAAACTTTTTAATATCATATAAAGACAACTCTGAGGATAAACCTATTTACTACTTCATAGAGGTGTGTAATATGATTTAGACAAAAACTCAATATACAAATAATACAATTTAATTACAAACTCGCCTGTAGTGAAGGTATAGTGGACAGAAAGTGGACTTTCCTGAGACCCTCCTGTCGGACTTAGATAAACCAGTGGACTAGACAAAGTGCGCAACAAAGGTTTAGCCACATTGTGTTTTGAAGTGAATGCTGAATCTACACAAAATACATAAAATTTAAAATAATTTTAAACAAACAAATGCACATGAACCTGAAAAAAACAAACAAACAAACTGAAACTTAAAAGATGGAATAAAACAGAATCAATATCTTAAAGTCACAAGCTGACTGAATAGATTACATATTGAAGAATTTATCCAATGACCTCCATTCTCCGTTGCTTAAGACTTACTTATTCAACAGATGATATGGTGCATTCAGGTGAAATGAATAAAAGTTTGGTCTCTGACATGTAGGACCACTCAATAAAAGTATTTCATTCAAGATGTGAATTTGAGAGTGGTTATTTCATTTAACATCAAGTTATTACCAGACTGGACAAAACAGTGATAAATGAGTAATCTTATTACATTCCAAACACACACTGTGTGTGTTTACTCACTTCAGACTACCGTTTCCACTGGATTAGTGGAATCACTAATGACACCAAAGTTCTGGTTTGGTTTCAGTAATGTTCCAGACTAGACTGACAAATCGAAGGTTCCTTACTCTCAAGGAAACCTCACATTTACCCAGTGCATATGTGCTACCACACAACTAGCAACTCTTATTACAATTTACATAGGCCATAACTTATAGATATTGCCTGAACAACCTTTGAAAGACACTTGCTGTTGGTATGCTGTTGAGACAAGACTGCATTAACAATATTCTCCTACGACTGTAAAAGTAATTTTCTACTTTAAAGAATAACAAATCAACAAAGGAAACATCAGATTAACGGTTTTCTTGATCACATGCTATGTATAATCTATACATATTTACACCAAATAACATATGACACAATAAACTGTTGAGTCAATAGCATTCACGAGTTTCTATTAACAACTTTTCTAGACCAATGAAGTCAATAGGGGCAGATTAAGGGTCAAACATTCCTGGGGTTAAAATCTAATGTTAAAAAACCAACAAAACTAAAATTCACAATAGGTCTTGTTTTTTCAGGATAGTCCACGAGCAACAGGACTACCTCTGAATATTAATAAAAAAATTCAATTAAACAGGTGTGTATTAAATTCCAAAAATGTAGGGGTCACAGATATCCTAGACTGAAGATGCTAGGATAAGTTTTACCTTCACTTATCTGAAGAGGTGACTTCATCACAACATCCTGCTGTTGGTGAAGGAATGCTTCGTGGTCACATTTCATCTTTGATGGGTCACTTTCTTCCTCAGAACCTTTTGACCCCTGTTTATTTTCTGGCTCAGAGGGCACGGAAACATCTTTCATTTCTTGAGCTACTGCAGCTTCCGTCTCCTCTTCAACGTTTTCAACTTGGTTCTTGCTGGTTACCCGAGTCAATACAGTTTGGCGAATGTGCTGAGATAGAGAATGAGAAAAATAAACTCACTTAAGTTTATCACAACTCGCATATTTCAAAACTCTCATTATAACTTCTGCTTAACCCACTCAAACAAAGTGAAGGAATATAATTTTTGATGCTATATATCTTACAACAACATGATTCTAAGCCACACTCACATACTATATATCTTAGATTTAAACTCTAACACCTGTCACATCCAAGGTGAGTATTCTACCAACTGGACTGAAAGGTTCATTCCCTAAAGTTACTTTTTAACAATTCAAACTATTACTCTTGCTAACGAGGTTCATATTCATCTCTTATTTCAGGGTCAATGAATGGTCCCAATTTGAGCATCAGTGTGGTACTTTATCTATTTCCAATAGTTATGATGTTCTACTTGGATCTGAAACGTATTGCACCTCAGATGGGAGCTATATCAACTGCCAATGCTTAATAGCAAGTCAACTTTTAACAATTCAAACTACCACATCACTGTGTGTCATAATGTAGTGATCATAAACACATTTTATATACCTGTTTAAGTAGGCTGTGTTGCTGCTGTTCATACAGTAATTTTTCTTTTGGAAACTGTTCACTTTGCTGGGGAGGAAGAATGATTCCGTGGGGCTGCAGCATGGGGTGTCCTAATGGTAGTGGAGCAGACTGTGTTCGACCTAGAGGCCTGAGAATGTTTCTGCCAAAGTAAAAAATATGTAACAGTCCAGTAAGCTGTAAATGATACGAGTGATGAAGGATAATGGAACAATCAAAGTGACATTCAACATCTACGAGCCCAACATGTAAAATGTTAAAGCAATGTTTATGAAACACATGATTTTCATACACACACATTATTCAGTCTTATCTATTGATATAAGTAAAAGAGCATCAGAGACTGACACACCTGTGTAGTCGTGCCTGAACCATTTGAGCACCACTCATCACACTGCCATACGAGTACATTCCAGGGGCACCGTAAGCCTGAGGAATCTGTGCTGAGCTTCTGGCTTGCTCCAAGGCTTTCATGTGTGGCTGAACATAACTAGGACTAGTTGGTGGAGTGAACTCTCCATCAATAACTGAAGTCAAAATGTGTTTTATTAGTTAGTAAAGAAAGACTTTTTTACATAGTAACTTAGCTAGTTTTTAAGATTACTTTCAGAAAAAACCTTATATCATATTTTAATATACGTTTTAAATGTCAGCTGCTACCATAGTTAAAAAAGCTGGTTGTTTAAAGTTTCAAAGTAGTCCAGTCTCAGTGCTGCCAGTATCTCTACCCTTAACATATTCAGCTGACAAAAAAAGATGTGGAATGACATGTGATATACAGAAGTTCATTAACATGTATACACATACAAAATGGTATTCAACTTCATAACTTGCTAAGCATTATTTTGAAGAGAAAGTAACAAATAATTAATTTTGGGTGTTAATCATGAAATCTCTTAATGACCAGCCGACACTCTGACCTGTACAACACTGGAGTGGTGGTTCAGCTGACAGTACTTACAGTCTAAAGGTAAGTGTTATTTTGTATGCATTTTAAATAACGTTAATAGGACTAACATTTAACATCTGACAAATCGAGCTGATAAAATAAGTTGTCAAAATTAATCACTCGGTTAACCAAATCCTCGTCAAGTAATACAATCTCAATTATATGATTACTCCTATTGTGAAATCTTCATTTACCAGGTAAGGAGGGGTAGAAAGGGAGGGAGGAATGCAACATATGTGATGTCAGAGGTACACCTAATCTTGCTGCAGCCATGGCTCGAACCTGTGCTTCAGACACTGATGTCATTCCCTTACCTTCCTGTGGATAAAAAAAAAAAAAAAAAATCCTAGATGTCTCTTGGATAGGGAAAGATTTAAACCAATATTTTTATGACACAAGTTGAAACACAAGCAATTAATACAGCATTACATCCTCCACTATACTGGTACAGATATGTAGATGACACGTTTGCAGGATTCAAATCTACAGAACACATTTAATTTTTTCAATCACATTAACTCTATACATCCCAACATTAACTTCACATGTGAACTGGAAGAAAGCAATCAAATATCATTTCTTAACCTCAAAATTACAAGAACCGACACACAATTCAAAACAGAAATCCACCGAAAAATCACCCATACTGGACTATACATTCCTTGGGACTCAGCACATGAAACAAAACAAAACTCAACATACTAAAACCAAATAAACACAGCCATAAAACTATGCTCACCAGATAAAATTAACGATGAATTAGACAAAATAAAACAATACTTCATCAACATCAATAAGTTTCCTCCACAAACCGTAGAAAACATTATACGCACACACCTAGACAGAAAGCAAAATCAACCAACTAAATCTCACGAATCAAAAAATCACGAAACCATATACTGCTGTATACCATATATTCCTGACATCAGCAAACAAATAACCAACATTTGGCAAAAACTAGTAACAAAATATGACATTCCAGTTAATACCAAATTTATTCAAAACCAGGCACAAAACTGAGGTCTATACTATGTAAAAACTACACTGACAAACACCACACCAACATTATTTACAAAATACAATGTGATAACTGCCACAACTTCTATATTGGAGAAACAAGTAGAAAAATGAAAACCAGATTCAAAGAACATAAAAAGTCACCTTCACACGTTTTCGAACACTGCAAGTCAAATAAACACAACATAACCATAGAAAACACTCAAATACTAAATAAAGAAACAAACATAAACAAACACAAAATTAAAGAAGCCTTATTTATACAACAACTTAAACCCAAAATAAACCAATATAAAGGAACGCCTTTATACCTATATTAATATAATAAAATAAATAAAATTATATATTCAAACATCTAATACCACCCTCTACATTCCGACACTCAGTTACACAACCCCTTTCAAACATGTGGTCAGCTTCCGGTCAGTTACCTCTTTCTTTGTGAACATGACGATGACCGAAGAAGGTCGAAACGTTGTTCGCTCTTCTATGTAAAATATTTTCTCAACCCAAACGAGCTGTTTTTGCATATAGATTTAAACCTGTTGTGCAAAGGTGCTATTTGATATGTCCACCTTGAATAATTGATTTCCAGATTATGTTAAACTATTTTAAACACAAGTACTTCAACAGCCGTGCCAAATGCACTTTTTAAACTAATTTTTACCTTTTTATTTCTTACAATTCAGAAGTATTAAAAGATATGTCACTATTGTACTGTGTAAATACTTACAATAAAATATAAATCTAGTGTTTTCATAACACTTTCAGTGCTCTATACAATATCTATTCATAAAAACAATCTTTGAAACATCCAATATAGCACAATTTATGACTAACAGAAATATTAAATCGAAATGTTGTTTTGTATTTACATCAAAAATTAAAAAGAACAAACGAAATCATTTTCTTACAGTAGCAGAGTTCAAGTTATAATATATACTCTTAGTTCACTACATACAAATAATGAACATGTTTACAACCTATGAAAAGAGCCCCCCCTCCCTCCATTTCAGAATGATGAGTTAAATCTGATTAAATCACCTTGATTCAAAAGGTTACATTTAGCAATCAGAGTCTAGCCCCACAAAGTGCTGATGTTTTGTCTGTAGCTACATTGCATTTTTTACTTCTTTATATTTATACTAGTAGATGGATAACATTTGGGGAGGAGAGATATGTTCTATTCCTTATTCGATGCAATCCAAATTAAGATTTGATCTCCCTGCACTTATAGAATGCCATGCAATTTTTATTCAGTAACAGACAAGTGTTCCATTAACTAGATGTACACGTCTACAGTATCCATACTTTATTCAGTAAGAGATGAGTGTTCCATTAACTGGATGTACACACCTACAGTACCCATACTTTATTCAGTGACAGATGAGCGTACCATTAACTGGATGTACACATCTACAGTACCCATACTTTATTCAGTAAGAGATGAGTGTTCCATTAACTGGATGTACACACCTACAGTATCCATACTTTATTCAGTAAGAGATGAGTGTTCCATTAACTGGATGTACACATCTACAGTACCCATACTTTATTCAGTGACAGATGAGTGTACCATTAACTGGATGTACACACCTACAGTATCCATACTTTATTCAGTGACAGATGAGTGTTCCATTAACTGGATGTACACACCTACAGTATCCATACTTTATTCAGTGACAGATGAGTGTTCCATTAACTGGATGTACACACCTACAGTATCCATACTTTATTCAGTAACAGATAAGTGTTCCATTAACTGGATGTACACATCTACAGTATCCATTTCAAGAGGAAATGGAATCAACATTGGGAGTAACAATTTTATTTTTTCCCGTTTTTGTAGTTCATATGTAGTGCTGTATCAGTCTACAGAGTTCATAATTTATATGCAAAAACGGCTCGTTTGGGTTGAGAAAATATTTTACATAGTTCGCTCTTCTATGTAAAATATTTTCTCAACCCAAACGAGCCGTTTTTGCATATAAATTTCTCAACAAGTGGGTTTCTCGACATCACTGATTAGAGTTCATAATTCTTCGAGATTTATAGCATATTTTACCGACATCACGATAATACAACGTGCGTCCCTTATGTGATGTCCTTTTTATGCTTACTAACTAATTGACAGATGACACGCTACTGTATAATGGTAAGTGGTTAAAACAGATAACCAATTTTGGGGAAAGGAACAGATTCCAGGAAGGATGGATCCAATCAAAGTTTTCATATTTCATTAAGCAACGTTTTTCTCTATCTAAGCCACCACTTGTCCAAGTTTGTAACAAGCTAAGACAGTCTGTAATTTAAAATGTTTCTCCCGTCTTTTCCAGGAGATAACAATGCAGGGCCAGTACTACACCAAGTAACAGATTAATATGAAAAATATGATAAATACAAATTAAAACTAAAATACAACAGAACTAAAGCAAAAACAATACTAATATACAGTGATGTGTAACAGCAGTGAACACGAGTTTACTGATTTTGGTTACGTTTTACAAAATCTTCTCCCTTAAATAAATGAGTGCCCCCCATAATACCCATGCAGCACTGTCAAACCATTATAAATGAATATATATTACTGAAGTATTTATTGAAAGACAAATAACAAAATGGGTAATTTTTTTTTCCAGGATAGTTTGTTAAAAAGACAAACAAACAAACCAAAAAAGCATAATATTCTTACAGTAAAACCTATGATTCATGAACATAACTAATGGTGTAATATGCAGACATATAATGTATTTTTCCAACATCTTCAATAGAATAGGTACTTTAAAAAAAATAGTTTAGTTTGTTTCCATACAGGATTGAAAGTATACAAAGCAAAACAGGCCCAAAGACAGTTTTAGATAAAATAAGGATGTGGGAGTTACATAGAAATGTAAACATAGAACTCACCAAACTACTACTCGTTGGTAAAGGTGGACGCCCCAAGGTAATATTTGGCATAGATGGAGAAGAACGAAGTGCCACATCTTTCCCGTGACCTAGTGCAGAATGTGGGCCCGGCTCCTGGATGTTGATAAAATACAAACTTTAAGTTTACAAATGTACTCTCTTAAGTCAATTGGCTAATAGAAAAAGCCATATGTTGTCTTCCTACCAAACAGTTAACATTTTGTTCCATTAAACTAAGCAATTCCTCTTCAATCAGTCAGTTAATTAACATTATTCATGCATTCAACCAATGGTAATGCTGCCCTTGTGTGGTCTCCCAATCCATCAATGAATAGTAGTCATGTGATTTTTGTAAAAGGAGTATACAAGTAAACAGGTTTGTGTACTCTCTCTAGTACCAATCACCTAATAATTATTATTTACGTGAAACTTTATTAATTATGTTTATTAGATTGGAGAGAGCTAATGAATATTTCATACAGTTTTCTGTCGCCCTGTTGAACAGTGGTAAATATACAAAGGAAGTGGACCATCATCCTCGATATTTATAAATGATTATTGTTAATATAATATTTAAAACCCTTTTTACGTATTTATTAACGTATTATATATATGAACATGTAGCGAGTACAAAGACAATGTTTCAACCAATTTCAAACAAGTATTTTATAGTTTCTAAAAAATTAATCATTGCGATTTTTACGTTTTGTTAAAACTGTTACTCAATTACATCTATGCTACCTAAGCTTTCTATTCACAACTTCTTACTTCCTGTATCGGAGTGCTTTCACTGGTTGAATGGAAGGAATGAGCACTAGCTCCCTCTTGCGGTGATCCTGATCCTGAATCAGATTTACTGCTACTTCCGTCTCCTGTAAACAGACGGCTTTAATCGTTTCAACAGAAATCATGTCACATCAAAAACTTACTTTAAGATATAGAATCCAATCACCCAAGCGTTTCGGGACAGATTTCTAGCTTTTAAAAAACATGGAATTAGATAACCCGGACGCCACCGGTAATTTCTTCAGAAATTACAAGTTTTTCACTTATTCGCAACCAATCAATCTCTGATGAAGGAAGGTCTGTTTACCTCCAGCACGCTCTCGGGTTTCTCATCTCGTGAAAACATAGTGGTACGCAAAATATACAAACGTAAAATATTAAAAGCGATTACTTATCACCAAATTTTTGTTATACATTTTACAATTACATAAAAAGTAAACAAAACGACAGCCTAGACTGTCCGCAAGTTTCACCAAAATACAGATGTCGCCACTCTTGGCTATATTATTCACCCTAACCTATGGAATAATAAAAAATATCCACCAATACCTTTAAACAAAAATATTTAAAATAATTACCATGGTAATCATATTTAAGTTTTAGGATATTAATTTTGTATTTCATAGAAAGTTTCAGATACAAATAAAACTGTACGAATTAGAATAAAGCGAGGTATTTTTTAAATCAAATGTTTTTTAAAATTATTAAATAATTAGATTTCATACGTCGACGAAGTAAAATAACGCTTTAATATTTATTTTTTTATATTTACAAATATTTTAAACATTATTCTATTCAACTTTGTAAGTAACATGCAAAGTTACCAAACCATTTAATAAAACAACCAATCGCATCAGCTGTGTCAAACAGACCACAAAAATCACAACAAAGAGTACATTGAGTAACAGGATTTGAACGTACTTGCAAGTGGCGGTCTCCTCTTCGTGGGGATTGGTCCCTTGTCTTTACGTCTTAACAATGGGCTACTACGTCTGTCTAACACTTTTTGCTTCAGAATAGAACGGACTTTCAAGTTAGGCTCGGATGCTTCAGAAAGACGAAAGATAACATCACTGACTCGTAAACCACGTAGTATAACTTGTTCACTATTCCATCTGTTACGTACTATACTTTATCTCGGAAGAGTCTCCGATTTATTATATTAAATAGCCGGAAATTAGGATTAACATTTATCAACATTTAATTAACTTCTGTTATAAATACTGATACCCACAACTTATTCTTTAGAAGTACAAAGCTACACAGAGTTAGCTGTACTCTTTCCACCACGGGTATCAAACCACGGTTTATACGAGTCCGCAGACATAGCGCTATGCCACTGATTATCATGTACACAAAAAAATATTTATAGTAACGATTATTACTAATAGTTATTAACAATGATGATTTATATACAAGAGTTTTACAAACTTACAAGTAGGCCCGGCATGACCAGGTGGTTAAGGCACTCGACTCGTAAACTGAGGGTCGCGGGTTCGAATCCCCATCACACCAAACATGCTCGCCCTTTCAGCCGTGGGGGCGTTATAATATTACAGTCAATTCCACTATTCGTTGGTAAAAGAGTAGCCCAAGAGTTGGCGATGGGTGGTGACGACTAGCTGCCTTCCCTCTAGTCTCACACTACTAAATTAAAGACGGCTAGCGCAGATAGCCCTTGAGTAGCTTTGCGCGAAATGCAAAACAAACCAAACTTACAAGTAATACTGAGTCTTGTATCTAGTCTGGAAATGAATATTTTATCGACGTTCACGGAAAGCGGATTAAGTTTTTCGTGACAGCCTCGCACTCTAGCTAGCTAGTATGAAGTCACCCGTAAGTTTACACCGATGACAACATTCAGTACCCTCGTAGAAATGCTAACGTACGAAGTTAATTGACTGAAGTTAAACGGTTTATAATGTTTGAAATTTACAAAAGTCATTGGTCAAATTCTATAGTTTTCCGATTAATTAGCGCTAATTACAACTAACTGCTATGACGAATTACAAGACGTGAAATTCATCGAGGTTTACACGTTCAACTGCTATGGCAAGTTTATGTAGTTCACGTGTACGAGCATTACATCAGGATTCATTACAGAGGTTTGTAATGATTTACTGCTGTGACGAGACTGTTACGTCATGATTACAGAGGTTTACATGGTCATCTGCTGTGAAAGGATTAGCTATGTTTAATTGTCCAAACTCCAGTAACAAAGTAAAACAACTACATTAGATACATATGCATTTTCCGTAGTGTTGAATTACACGTAAATCTTTTTCAGATAAGCACCAGTTCCGAAATGAAAGTGACAAAGCCACACCACGAGGTCCAGTACCAATGACGTCATGAAGTGACGCTATCACGACAGGAGGCAAGACCAGTTTTCTGTCTATTGCGTTAGTAGTACACAAACTTGCTAGTTGTTGTTATTTATGTAACTTGTCAGTTCGCTGATAACAAAAATTAAGTTGGCAACGTATGTGAAACACGGCTTATACAAAACATTAAAATCACGTGATGTCCAGCTGGAAACGCCAGACTCAACCGAAATAGTCTTATCATCACAGAAAGGTTAATGACAAATAATGCGCAAGAAACGTAGAGATTCCTTGTTTTATTTTTGGTTACACAAACGCTATTGGATTCTTTATTTTAAAAACGTCTTTTAACTTACCAATCCCCATACAGTATCCTTGTTTGTACCACATATGCGATTACAGTATCAAACGAAACCGTAACTTCGCGATATTTGTACGAAATTCAGGAAAAAGTTTCTCAGATTTAATTATTTTTTCCCTTCAAGGACAGAGAAAAAAACAACAACTATTTCGTTTTCTGTCTTTGCGTCTAAAAATGGTGTATATTGATTAAATCTAATACGTTTAAGTGCTTTCTGAAGTATATGTTAACTAAGAAAAGACAAAACTAGGTTATTTTCACTAATTTAATAATCACGTTATATTAGACAACTTTTTTAATAATACCATATGTTTGGTCTTTTGTGTGGCGTGAAGTGTTATGAAACACTGTTATTCTTGTATTTCGACCACAAAACTGTACTCTGGGCTATATACACTCTGTTCACCGCGGGGAATCGAACTCCACATTTTAACGTAACAAGTTTGTAAAGTTAAGGCAGGTCCATCGAAATGGATTAAAGAAACAATATTACCTGCATAATTACATAAACCGAATAAAATGGTTGGAATTTTTACACTGTGATCTCCGATTTATGCTGAAGATACTGCAAATCGATTTGTTTGATAATCGAATATAGATTAAACTAATCGATGAGTGTTGTAGCCAATATTAATTTATATGATAGCTATCGGAAATAGATAAAAATTCAATTTGTGTCCATTGTGGAAATGTGCACGCACTTCATTTTACCGGATGTAAATATACTTTAGGGCGTTTCGTATAACAACACGGTAACATCATATCAAAGTTTTTAAAAAGGTCTAACATTAGGTCGTAGAATAACATTTTAAGTTTATTTATTGACAGTACTGTAAAGTTTAGGCCTAACTAACCCAGATTGCATGTGGAACGCTCTAACCACCTAATTATCAATGATTATCTACATTTCTAGAGTTAGTTCTTGATAAAACCCCTCATGTTTTTCTAAGACAAAACACTTGTTTGTTCTTTCTTTGTGTTAAACATATGTGAAACAAACAAATAAATTTGTATAATGAAATAAGATTAATTTTGCATTAAAATTGTTTAAAAACGAAATCGACAATAATATATGTTGTTTTAGCTTACGAAAGTTACTTAAGGGTTGATGTGTTGTTTCTTTACTACTACTAATGAGTACTACTTTTGCATACAATACAGTCGTTTAGAACGGTTTCAAAACTGTTAATTAAACATTCAAATTACAGCACGAAACAAAAAACAAAACAAATTTTTTTTAGTTTACTTGATGCATTAATCCAGGAAAAGTATAACATTTTGTTGTGCAGCACATAAGATTAAAAAGTTCACAAAACAGACTAGGCCTACCTGTTTTCCGGAGCGGGAAGTCATCGTCATATTTGCCGAGCAAAGGATGCCTACAGCGGAAAAAAAAAGAAAAGAAAAAAGAACAGGATTATATACGTGTATCGATGTTGGTTATGAAAACCCTAGAGAAAAGAAGATGGTAGTAATCATATTCTAAGTTAGAACAGCAAGTTAAACGGGTATAATCATGTATGTGTAATGTGGTCGTTTAATTCAAACAAGAAGGCTTAACATGGCGGTTTGAAACGTTAGCTTGCAGCCGAACCGGAAGAAGGGTGCTGACTTCCGATAACCAACACAGGGAAAACTACCTTTCGAGTAATGGCTCATACAGTGTTGTAGTACCGTGAAGACAACCCCGTATTTAGTTAGATAACATTTTATAGCAAGGTTTATCTGCGATATATAGTTTAATACAGTATTATAAAAATCAAAGTCATTTCGCAATAAAGTTCTCGTATTACTGAGCTAAGAGAAAACTAAAACTTACATGACGTCTTAAAAAACAAAACTAAGTATTTAGAGAAGGAAGCTGACGAAACAAACTGAACACGTTAGTATAGTTGCTGCTTCGTGTTTAAAAACAAATTAAAGTCATAATGAGTAAAATATACGTGCAAGTTGGGAGAGGACAGTCGATGCTAATAAATAGGACGGTTACGTCCAATCTTCAGAATACAACGAAAAACGTACATTAACAACAGTCGTAATTCGTACGATTATTGAAACATTATCCTATTCTTTGTGTTAATTTATGAAATTATTACTTAAAATTGTTTCAGTATTTAACAAAAGCATATTATCTTTCTAATTAATTGTATATTTTCATTCACGTCTATTAGTTTTTAAATCTCAGGAAATCGTTTGAAAAGGTCTCGGTCTAGAGTAGTCGTTTCTTCTCTTTATAAAAAAAAAAAAACTTTTCCATTTGGTCATGGTTAGTTATCAACTCATGAAATCAAGAAAACATTTACCAGTTTCGTAAATTAGGGGGAGAATTGTTAGCACTACTAGAGGTCGCCTCTCTCTGTCGTTTACTGAGAACGAACTCTTGAAGCCGTTGTTTAACTTCTAAAGATGCTACAGCACCTACAAACAAAGTGGAAACGATTAGTCTGACAAATCTACATAGATAAATTGTAGCCTGGATAAAGCTATTATTTACATTGCAAACGTTCATACAAATAAAAAAGAAACAAGTCAAAATACGGTTTTTTCTTTTTATACTAGGAAAAAAATTAAATTATTTGCACGTACAATCTAAATGAGCAGCTGTCTCGTATTTCGATATTAGCATCTTTCAACCTGATTAGTTATCTCACGTTCATTGTCATGTCAAAAGAATAATGTGTCAACTCTTGAGAATTCTACCACGAAAAAAACTAGTGTCAAACAATTAATGTCAGTCTATGTGGAATAGTAGGCCACACCAATATTTTGTACACAAACCATTAAATTCAAATATACAAAATGATGCCTGGGTTGTTCGATTCTTAATATGCTAAGTAGGATTCCTGTAGAATGTTCCCTTAAAACAGTTTAGTTCTCCAAAGTTGATAAGAAATATTGGTTGATGTAAAAAAATAGAAATAATCTAACATTTCACGTTCTTACTGTGTTCGTGTTTGTCTAACATTTCACGTTCTTACTGTGTTCGTGTTTGTCTAACATTTCACGTTCTTACTGTGTTCGTGTTTGTCTAACATTTCACGTTCTTACTGTGTTCGTGTTTGTCTAACATTTCACGTTCTTACTGTGTTCGTATTTGTCTAACATTTCACGTTCTTACTGTGTTCGTGTTTGTCTAACATTTCACGTTCTTACTGTGTTCGTGTTTGTCTAACATTTCACGTTCTTACTGTGTTCGTGTTTGTCTAACATTTCACGTTCTTACTGTGTTCGTGTTTGTTCTTCTTTTTCAAAGCTTCCAGTTTTTCTTTTTCTCTTTTCTCTTTATCCAGTTTCTGTTCCTCATCTTTCTTCTGTTGCTCCAAGAATTCCTGGAAGACGAAAGACAACAACAATGAAGACAGAATACCAGCTATGAAGGAAAGAATCAAAACAGTCGATGTGCAGCAGTACAACGTAAAACTACATCAAAATAGCGTGAAATATGGAAACGCTATGAACATAATACGTGACAAAACTCATTTACACACATCACTCACCCTTCCAGTACCACTGCATGAAAATCTGGAACCAAGTACCCAGTACTTCTCTTCACTGGGTTTCTTATCTTTAAACCACTCACAAACAAAATGGCATAGGAGACGGCCGTGACATCCCAACAGAGCAGTACATTCTAACAAACCTGAGACGTTCAACAAGGTTATCTGAGAAGCGATGAAATTATTCTACAAGTAATTCCGAAAATGTATCTCAACTTGTGTAGTTGAGAAAAAATCAACTGTAAGGTATTCAGTTGATAAAAAGAACGTATTGACACTTGTCGTTAATCCATATATATTAAAAATTAATATATGTAACATAAAAACAAACATACATGGTAGACTATTCCTCAAACCATCTGTTAAGTAAAGTCAAATATACACGATTAAGTTAATATTTCTAAAACTTCCTACTATAAACCTTACAACATACTTTCCAACGATACATACGACAACTAAGATTTCGTTACGTGCCTTGATTTTCTGTTGAAGTTGGAGCTCGTGCTGCTCTGCTAACTGCTGCTGCTGTTGTTGGAAGTGTTGCAACAACAGCTGTTGTTGAAAGTTGTGTTGTTGTTTAAGTTGTAGTAATTGCTGTTGAAATTGTACGCTAACGTTGCTGGTAATATCCTCCATCCGCTCTCCATTAAGATCTGCACGAGAAAACAAATGAAACTGTTACCGGTCGCGTGTTTCTCGTGCACGCGCACAAACACGTATATATTGTTTATATATCACAGAAATGGCAGCGGTGGATTCACAAAAACGTTTTACAGTCAAATCACAGACGATGATTAAGTTCTACCATACGATTAACAGCTATAAATGAGGCACGAATAGCGCATTAATATTGTTTACAAACAATTAAAGTACACTTGGTAGGAAATACGTATTGAATAAAACAACCAAATTATAAATTATTATTTTACTAAACTGATTCCAGAACGACAAAGCAAATCGATCAAGTTTAAATCAAATTTTAAACTATAAATATCAGAACAACAGACGTTAAACTGCTGACATGTAGACAGCAAGCAACCAAATTTATTCTTTTATGACGTAACTTATTAAATATTTATACTATATAGATTATTAAGGTAATACTCCGAACCTTGTACGCCACATAAAATCATCTAATTGGATACTACTTATAAATCCTTTAACTTTAGGACTAATAATCAGATCTGTTTGGCTTCAGAGTGGAAACACGTATACGTTTAGGCTTAGTTTACAATTTAGATATCCGAATTTCTTAAATGCACGTTATATTACGGCCACTTTCAGTTTGTCGTGTCCCGTCAACATTAGGGGTATATCGTTGTTTTTATAAACAACGAACAATGTATTCCGTTAGCTTATTGTTACGTTACTCTATTTCGTCATGCGTCTATGGTGACCCACAACGTCATGATGACACTGACTAATGACGTCAAACCGTCTAAAGATAACTTTAATCTCTTGGGCTCGTGTTTACACATTCATTTACAATATGCTTTTGAAAACATTTTTATTGTTTGACTTAAATTAACCACAGAACCACATGCGACATTAAAGGATATATATATTTTTAACGTTTTATATTTTAAAGTTTCCGAAATATTCTGACAACAACGTGCCACTATTTACTTACGTCATACGTGAAACTCTTCACGCTCCCTAGTGGCAAAGCAGTAACTGATAGTTTATAATCATAAAGAACTTTCTTCGGGTACTTTTCTAGCAAAACCCAAAGCTATTAAAATATTTTCAAAAACGTCTGTATAATATAAACGTGTGATAGCTATATAAAAAGTACCGATATACAAAAACGTCAGAAGAAGCACATTGCATATTTTATTAAAAAGTTTGGACCTGGTAAAGAATGTTAGGAAATCTGGTACAGCGGTAAGTCTACGGATTTACAACGCTAAAATCAGGGGATCGATTCCCCTCGGTGGACACAGCAGATAGCCCGATGTGGCTTTGCTGTAAGAAAAGCACACACATAGTCAGGGAGAAATTCAATATGGTATTAGTCAGTTTTAAAAGCCGACTCATACACGATGTCACATCGGATTTACAACGCTAAAATCAGGGGATCGATTCCCCTCGGTGGACACAGCAGATAGCCCGATGTGGCTTTGCTGTAAGAAAAGCACACACATAGTCAGGGAGAAATTCAATATGGTTTTTAGTCAGTTTTAAAAGCCGACTCATACACGACGTCACAGATGTCATTGGCTATTCTGAACAGTTTTCTCACAACCCTTTTTCAAGTCCTCCAACTTTTGTGGCCATTTCTACAAGTCTTTCCGTTTGAGAAGACTTTGCAGTCAGTTATGTGTTGGTGCAATGGCTAGTTCGTTAAGACGCTCGACTCGTAATCTGAGGGTGGCAGGTTTGAATCCCCGTTATTCACTTTCATCCGTGGGAGCATTATAATGTTATAATCAATCCGACTATTCGTTGATAAAAGATTAGCCCAAGAGCTGGCGGTAGGTGGTAAAGACTGGCTTCCTTTTCTCTAGTCTTACACTCCTAAATTAGGGAGAAGCAGCGCAGATAGCCCTCGTGTAACTTTGCTTATTTTGTTTGTTTTTTATTTCGCGCAAAGCTCGAGGATCAGGAAGAAAACGTTTATATTTTCTTTGGATTTTTTTACCGGAGTAAAACTATTATTTTGAAGACAGTTGAATAACAGTCGCACAATCTTTTGATTGTGTTCTAATGTTCAACCTTCAAAGAGAGATAAAGATGAAAAAGTCAAATAGTTTGCAAGGTAAACGACTTAGACAAACATTACGGAAATATGTTTCTCAAGCACAATAGGCTATTTGTACTGTGCCCAACACAAGTTGAAGCCTGGTTTTAAGTATTATACACTTTCAGACTTCCCGCTGAACCACTAGTGGAGGCGGAAGGAGAGAATTAGAAAGGTTCTGAACCACCCTGTATCACTGCAATGATTTTCTGAATATAGCACGCGATTATTAAATGTTAATCAGGAGAAGTAGATATAATAATTTTATATTAATTTTATTCCACTACTAGCATAAGATAGCCACAATCCGCTGAGAGATTCTGAGATCTCCTCCTGATTCAAAGAGGTCTCAACGTACCATTCAAGCGTCTCCACTACTATATTTTCTTCTATACCTACCACAATACGCTAATTCTAACTGATTTGTTTGTTACCATTTTTGTGTTCATTTTTTATGTATATTTATTATATTTTTTTTATTCAACAAATTATCCAATAATATATAATCCATATTTTTCTTCCCGTTGTTTTTCTGCCTTTTCTCAAACTTAGTTCATTTTTTTAATTCTATTTTTCTTCCAATGTTTGTTTGAATTTTTTTTCACTCACTAATATTCTTTAACTATTTTGCTTGGTGTCATTTCCCAAAGTTTATTTATTTAAACCCTTTCTAGTATTTCGAGGGACTGTTCCATGGGTCCTGATGCCTTTGACTGGCTAATAAATATTTGACCCATACTCTTTTGGTTTCCTTTTTTTTCATTTTGGGTAAACTATGTGGATTTTTTTCCCAGTTTTGACAGATTTTTAGACCAACAATACGTGATGGAATATCTTTACATATTGTTCATCCAGTAAGATAGAAGTAGAAATATATGATTTTTATAGACCCCCAAGGAAGCAGAATCATGAAGGGGCTATTGGTTAATTTTTTATGTCAAATATAAATAAATAATATTCTTATGTATACCCTCAAAATCCCTTTAGTATGCGCGCAAAGTTTCACATCTCTAGATTCTTTTCTGTTGGAGCTATAGCGGTCACACACATGGGGAAACATTATTACAGATAGTCACACTTTATGTATACGTGTGTTTAAGTATACACGTAATAGTGTGATTCTTTCTCGTTATTCCTGTGGTTTAGCTGGACGACTGCAGATTTGTAACATCGGTGTTTAGATATCCATGGTAAGAACAGCGCAGCTAGCTCATTGTGTGGCTTTGTGCTTAACAGTAAAACGAAACAGTTACTAGACGTACTTATTGCTTATAAAAAGTTCATTTGTCATCATGTGTTGTAGGCTACACAGTGCATAATTCTCCTCATGATTCATGGTACGCGCACGTTTCACTGACGTCACGACAGTACAAACTGCAACGTAAAGGTTTCCTTACATCACGTAACTAGTATCAACTATTTGACTAGCACACAACATACTACTGTACAGTGGCGGAAGTAGCGCAAATAGGTGACTCTTCCAGGCGGTCTTCGGCCCCTTTTAACTCGCAGGGAAGACATGGATACAAGTTTTTCGATACGCGTCTCTCCGAAATTAAATTTATTTGTTATATTGAATATTTTTCAATAACTTGAAGTTACGCATTTTACAAACTTTACATGTGTATTGATAATGTTGCATCGTATATTCTGCGTTTCGTAATATTTTAATCGAAACGATGCTGCAATGTTTTTTTATGCGAGTAAAAAAGTAACATGTTACGAGATTTAATATGTTGTAATCTAACCACAGAATCTGTGCACGTTTTCATACAGACGTATAAGACGATGATGCGGTAACAAATTAACACAAAGTATGCACGAGACTGTTCCCGGTCTCTCAGTATTTTTTTAAACTAAGTACAGTAAAATTATTACGCGAAAACGACTTGTATTTTGAAGCAGGGGTCAGTCGTATTTTAACTTCATTGTGGATTGTCAAACGTTAGCGTTGTACTAATATATCTTGTGTCAAAGCTTCAAACAGAAACTACCTATACAACTCATTCAGAATGCTTAGTTATTACTTAAAACAGATCGTGGCGGACCTGTCAGACTGAAATTATCCGATATTCGAGATAGCTACGCTTTACTTTAACTGTTCGTATTTTATTATCTACGAATAAATTAAATTATCTCTAGCTCTGCTCGTACATTGTAGCGAATTTTTTTTACCGTGTAAACACATCAATAAATTCGTGTTACTTATTTACGAGCCAGTTATATTTAGATATTGTGTTTCTTCTATTTCACTTTGTTTCCACTAAAACAATAATTGATCTTGTGCTATTTTTAACCTGCGCATACGCAGAACGTATCATTTCACGGTAACCATGGTAACTGGCACGCGTCAGGGAACGTTAATTCAAAGTGTAAAGGAAGCAAACTGCCGTTCTGTGTAAATACTGGAAGCCGTTTTGTCTCTTCGCAGGTAGGTATACATACAGATATTAATGTGAACTATTTGCACTAAAATCGGTCTCTTAACGATCTGCGTTTCTCTGTTCACAAAATGAGTTGTCATTTTTTTTCTACTAACTTTACGAACCATTAGTGATTTAAACAGGGAGCTGATATAATTAACTGAAGGTTTGAGTTTACGTATGAGAAAGTTCTCTTCAGTAAGGACATTCCGTTGACTTTTGATAAGGTCATAAAATAATTTGAATAAACAGCTGAGTCACACTCGTCAACGATTTGTTCTTGTGGTCGTCCAATGATGAACAGACACTCCATATACAAGGTCAGCTCTACACGTAATTTGCTCTTAGTTTTATAATTACAATTTCCCAACTTTCATAGCGAGAGATCGCAACTAAGTTTCAATTAGCGTCATGTTACCGGACACGAAAGTAAAAGAAACAAAAGTGAATTTTTTAAAATATATAAACGTTGAACTGAAGTTTTCCTTGTTACTGTAATGAATTTGTATCCGAGTTTGTTTTGGATATTCTCGACTACTACACAAAGAGTATCTGTACTAGCTGTCACAATCTTCGAACTAAAACTAGCTGATCAACAGCGCTCACCACAGATTTCTTGGCTAGTTTAATCGAATGGTGGAATTTGACAGTCTCTCTAATAACGCAGCCATGGCCCCAAAGTGTAGGGCATGGTCATGCAGAGACAAACCAAGATTCAGAGACTGGCTACATACAGGCGACTGAACCACTTACATAGTCGTTCGCCTCAACTCAAAAAAAGTTTCTCACAAAACTATTTAATCTGGTCAGAATAAGAAGTTTGAAACTGAATAACACCCACTGCGCACGAGAGCCAGCAGCCTCCTAAGAAACACGAAAGTTCAGATATTGCTGTCTTTAATTTTGAATTACGGACAAAAGTTAAAAACGGTAGCATTAGAGTTTGTTTTGTTATTGCTTTCATCCGGCTCTTTGAATCTCATAACAATGCACTCACAGCTGAAAGTATGCAGTATCTTGAGCGGAGTCTCGAACCTTGGCACTTGCAGTTCATAACCTAACATTTTTGTTGCAGTAAAATGTGAACATTTTCATGTAACATTCATGTCAAATCCTTTGTTTAACTCTGAACAGGAAGTGTCCGCTTTCCGAAATATTTTCCATCATCTGCACATCGATGTACTTGTTACATGGTAAACATACGATTCCTGGATTGTATCAACTATTTTAACAAGGTTTGCCAGATGTCAAGAACACTTTGTCTTACGAAACTAACAGATAATAAAGGTAAAATATAACGATCTCGAACATCTTTAGATTACTAGTTGTGTTACAAAATAATAAACAGAAACAGATATCCACAATCTTAGACTTAATGATATCTGGGAACAGAACAACCTCAAACATCTTACAGAACAGTTATCTTACCAAAATCCTTCCATCTTAACTATGAGTAACCACTGTGGGTAGAAATACTGGGAACAGAACAACAACCTCAAACATCTTACAGAACAGTTATCTTAGCAAAATCCTTTCATCTTAACTATGAGTAACCACTGTGGGTAGAAATACTGAATGCGATGGTTTACTTTGACTATTCAACCTAATATTTATATTTCTAAGATTCTCATTTCTAATAGTTCATAATCTACAGTAGGTGACTGGACAAAAACAGTCTCTCTAGTCAATGACCCTTACTGGATGGTCAAATCACACTATTCAAGTAGGCTGAAAACATTCACTAAGTGTAATCAAAGTCCCTTACTGGATGGTCAAATCACACTATTCAAGTGGGCTGAAAACACTCACTAAGTGTAATCAAAGTCCCTTACTGGATGGTCAAATCACACTATTCAAGTAGGCTGAAAACACTCACTAAGTGTAATCAAAGTCCCTTACTGGATGGTCAAATCACACTATTCAAGTGGGCTGAAAACACTCACTAAGTGTAATCAAAGTCCCTTACTGGATGGTCAAATCACACTATTCAAGTAGGCTGAAAACACTCACTAAGTGTAATCAAAGTCCCTTACTGGATGGTCAAATTACACTATTCAAGTGGGCTGAAAACACTCACTAAGTGTAATCAAAGTCCCTTACTGGATGGTCAATCGCACTATTCAAGTAGGCTGAAAACACTCACTAAGTGTAATCAAAGTCCCTCAATGATGTTCAGTTCCAGTCCAAGAGGTGGTGGTGGTGAATCCTCCAGATTAACTGACTTCCATTTACTTCACCAGTTCAGAATTAAGGTCGACAAAGTAGAAATAGCATCTATCAACAAACTAATGTCATTTTTAGAGAAATAACGAAACAAACGAACAATCCTTAGAGAAATATCTTTGTCAAACTTGTTTACAAACATAGAGTCATGATATTGAGTATTTTCTCGATTTATGGCCCGATATTTTTTTTTATGAATTAACATTCTCTCCAAACTGAACTAGTTCCAAATTTAACAAAACCAAAGCCAAGAAACGTAAGATGGTTGTTGACTTACCTGGGGTCGACTTTGATTCGTTCATGAGACTTGCCAATGTGTGGCAGCAAAACCAGCACTTCACACGATAGAAAAGTAGTTCGGAGGACAGAATGATACATAAAGAATAAAAAGTATCACTCCTCCCCCTTAGCAACCGTTGCTGATCTGTAAAATTAAAGAAATTACTAATGCTCTACATTGTTGGAATAAAGTTCTTAATACAATTAAGTGTTAATTAGTACGAAATTCCTATTTTTAGTTAATCCGATTTACTCTACACTTAGCGACAATTTAATTTTTAATTAGATTAAAAACTTAGTCCATGAAAGAGGTGGTTTGGTTTGTTTTGAATTTCGTGCAAAGCTACACGAGGGCTATCTGCGTTAGCCGTCCCTAATTTATTAGTGTAAGACTAGAGGGAAGGTAGCTAGTCATCACCACCCACCGTCAACTCTTGGGCTACTCTTTTACCAACTAATGTGGAATAGTGGGATTGACCGTTTCATTATAGCGCCCTCTTGGGTGAAAGGGTGAGCATGTTTGGTGTAACAGGGATTCGAACTCGCAACCCTCGGATTACGAATCGAGTGCCTTAATCAACTGGCCATGCTGGGCTCTGAAAGAAGTGAAATATTAATTTAGATTAATTATTAAATAAATACTTTAATCAAAACCAGGTAAAACTAAACAGCAAAACTATTTTTTTTTTTAAGGAAATGAAGTTACGTCACTTCACGTTGTTCAAACATATCTTTATTTTCGTGCATTACGTCACAATGGTCATCAGAACAAAGACATTTTTACCCGTAATAACACTGATAGTTGTGTTTTGTTTTTTATATTAAGCACAAAGCTACACAATGGGCTGTGTGTGCTCTGCCTACCACAGGTATCGATATCCGGTTTTTAGCGTTGTAAATCCGCAGACATACCGTTGTGCCACTAGGGGGCGCTGATATTGATAAAAAGGAGTAACAAGTATACACAGAAGTAGAATTTATATATTACACAAAGATACATAATTATTTATTAAGATCAAGTAAAGAAAAACTGGTATTAAGTGATGTATAGAAGTGACTGTTATCAACCTCTATAACGTTTAGTAGTATTTAAGCCTTAAACTCAGTTTTTCACTTCGCGCCCCCTAGTGGCACAGCGGCATTCCTACGGACTTGCAACACTAGAAACCGGGTTTCAATACCTATGATGGGCAAAGCACAGATAGTCCATTGTGTACCTTTGTGCTTAACTTCAAAACAAACAAATTCTAACCGTCTACAAAGTATTAATTTTAACAAACCTTCCTGATTCGAACTCATTTGAAACATCAGAGAACAATTTAAAATTCAATGTTGAATTAAAAAGTAAACAAGAATCGACAACAGATTGGGCTGATTTTATTACGTGATGTACATAAAACTAGCTAGAAATGTTCATGAATCAGTTGTTTATAAACAATTATTTCAAATTCGGAATTTTCAACATATTCCACAAGAGGACGCTGGCGTAGTCTCTCCAAAGCGGGAGGTAAGTGTTGCCCAGGTACTCCTTTGTAAGACGTCAATCGTGCTCTGGTAATTTTATCAGTTCCATTACGAATTATTTCCAATCTGTTTCAGAAACTTGCATAAATTTACACAATAGGCTATCTGTGTAAACACGTCCTTAATTTTAAAACGACAGCCTACAGTTAATGAGTCAAAGTTCTGGTCAACTCTTGTCTGATGAAACAGCGGAATCTGACTAGTACTCTTATCGGGTAGTCAAAGACCCGAAATGGAAACGTATCTTTAGAAATCACAATCCTTTATACCCACAGTCCAAACATGCGCGCTATTAAGACACGTTCAACTCAGTTATTGACAAATAAAGAGAGAATATAGTTGACTTTACGTAACGGAATGAAACGTAAAACGGAACAATGGTCCTCCGTGAAATTCCTTTACCAGCTCTCGTAAGCTTATCAAGAAACTGTTTATGTTGATCATTTTTCCAAATCATTTGTATTGCACAGTCCTAAGACACTGCTGCTAGACAAAACAGTTCTGTTTCTTTTGTATTGCACAGTCCTAAGACACTGCTGCTAGACAAAACAGTTCTGTTTCTTTTCCGATATAACCACAAAGCTACCAAAGGGATATCTACCCTAAACGTAATTAATTTGGATTTGATACACCAAAGGCAAACCGATAGTCGAGATCACCTACCGCCAACTCCTGGGATACTCTTCCCTTGATGTAATGGAGAGATTATACAGTCATCCTTATAACGAACTTTTTAGTTTTTCTGTTTACGAGATAGACGCCGATTCTAGAACTGAAGGCCCCTTAAACAGCACGCTACAAACCGGGTCACTCTAGGGCCTAACTATGTCCGCAAGATAAGTTAAGAGGTCGAGTTTTGTTGTTGTTTTTTTTAACTTTTGTCGGCATGTCTAATAAATATCTGTACTTAACATGACTTAAGTAATAAAATTATAACGAGAAAAGATAAAATATACAAATAAAACCAGATGAAGATCTTGAAAGAAAAACATTCAAGTTTATTATACCTTTAGACGAGAAGATAACTTGTGCAGTAGGTAAACTGTTAAACCCATTTATCATCCATTAAAATTAGTAAACATCCCCGTTACAATAAATTAAAAATTATTCAGAATAAGTGTGCTAGAGGGCACTCCAAAATTAATTTTTTCGTTAAATTTCACAGTTGTCTGGTTTCGTCCGTCTGTTTTCCGAGTAAAACGCATTACCATTAACGATTTTATGAATTTTAGACATAAAAAAGAATAAAACAACCATCTAAGATAAGCCCTAATTAAAAAGACAAATGAGAGAAAATCCCACCTTCCTTCAAACCTGGTCCAGCATGGCCAGGTGATTAAGGCACTCTACTCGTAATCCGAGGGTCGCTGGTTCGAATCCCCGTCGCACCAAACATGCTCGCCATTTCAGCCGTGGGGGCGTTATAATGTGACGGTCAATTCCACTATTCGTTGGTAAAAGAGTAGCCCAGGAGTTGGCGATGGGTGGTAATGACTAGCTGCCTTCCCTCTAGTCTTACACTGCTAAAGTAGGTACGGCTAGCGCAGATAGCCCTCGAGTAACTTTGCGCGAAATTAAAAACAAACCAAACCTTCAAACCTACCGCTAGCTATAAGTGGTCTGTATAACCTGTCGCTTGGGGGCTTGCGCGTACCGGAAGTATACTTGTTTTTTCAATTTCGCACAAAGCTACTCGAGGGCTATCTGTGCTAGCCGTCCCTAATTTAGCAGTGAAAGACTAGAGGGAAGGCAGCTAGTCATCACCACCCACCGCCAACACTTGGGCTAATCTTTTACCAACGAATAGTGGGATTGACCGTTACCTTATAACGCCCCCACGGCTGAAAGGGCGAGCATGTCTGGTGCCACCGGGGTTCGAACCCGCGATCCTCAGATTACGAGTCGAACGCCTAAACTCACCTGGCCGTGTCGAGCCTAATGGACGTATGCTATAAACCAATTTGTCAAACAGGAACTCAAATCTCTTCCAAAGTATGTAAAACGAAATACTTTTGTTTTTTCTTACTGACGTTTCCATTTTACGTTCAATTTAAGATAGGAAGTCTTTAGTCTGCACAGAGCATTAAGTGTTGATTTATTTACATAACGCTTTCCGAGTCACTAGAATAGAAAGTTTTGTTTCTAAATATAAAGCTGCTAACGAAAGATTAGGAGGTAAGTTTCAAGAAAAGTGGTAAAATATAACCATGATAAATCAAGTTCTCCTCTTGCTATGACGTGGCATAAAGTGACATGTATCGCATGTTACTGTTTGTAATTAAGTACAGAGTTGTCTGGGTTCTGCCCACAACGAGTATCGAAACCCGGATTTTAGCGCTGCAAGTTCTCAGACATGCTTGTGCACCACTGAGTGGCTGAATGTTATTAGTATCACTGAGTTATTTAGATGTTATAAATTTCAATGACGCCACGTGCTCGTTAATATTAAATTTTCTTTCGAAAAGGAAAACAACATAAAAGTATTGTTAAGTTATTTTTCAAACTTTACATTTAAAGTATCTTTTAATGATTTCCACAGGCCATAAAAGAAACTTTTTATATTTATTCTAAATACACGTGTCGTTTAAAAACGAGTCTCATTACAAGACGATAACACAAACTTATTGCACAGCATACAAAAGTTATTACATCTGTTACGAAAATTATTAAGTACAAATGTTATCGGGTCCTCCTCATTCGTGGAAAGACCCGTTTGTATTTTAACTTAATTATATTTTGATTAGAAGGTATGTGAACACATCATAAACATATTATTACCGGCAGTAACACCGGTTAGGGACCGTCTGTTAATATCTAACAACACACTTAAGCCTTTATGAAGCCGCAATAATGAAACAACAGGAGTGAGTGTGTGTGTGTGTGTGTTTTCATATAGTAAAGCCACATCGAGCTATCTGCTGAGCCCACCATGGGGAATCGAACTCCTGATTTTAGCGTTGTAAATCCCTAGACTTACCGCTGTACTAGCGGGGGACTAAAAACGTACGTGTGCCTGCCTGGAAAAAAACGTAGATGATTTTATAGTAATTTGTATACGGCAGAGAAACGGTCGTTATTGCTGAAGATAAGAAAGAAAACTAAACATATTTTTAAAAACTTTGTTAATCTGCAAAAAACACTATTTTTGTACTTGTGAAGCAGGCGTGATCTAAGGTTAGAGTGTTGGACCGTGAATCTCAGGGTTCACGATTCGCGTCCCATTGCCGCAAAATAGCGCGCTCCGCACTTTCAGGCTGTGAACGCGTTACAAGAGTAACTGTTGAATTTAACTGGTTGTAAAAAGTAGCCCAAGCGCTGGCGGTAGGTTCAGCTGGTTGGCTGATTATAACCAGTCGTCTCAACATTAAGATCTTGTGTCGCTGTACACAAGTACCCGTAACTATGAAAGCAACGTACACGTTTCGAAACGAAACATTGATTGTATGTCTTGTTTTGATATACCGACCAAACAAACGTCCACTGATAGATTAATTTCGGTAATTCTACTTTAGTTACGATTTTTTTTCCTTCTTCGTTTCATCTCCGTGCGTAATTCACTCAAGCGAGACAACTGCAAAACCTGATACAGAAATGCCAGTTACACTAAATAATTGAACAAACGTAATTAATATGTCTCTGCCCAACATTCATGTGACCACTTGACAGCGAAGAACACGGCGGGATGTAAGTGAGGTAGGGAGAATATACGACTTGACAGTTTAGATGCTGCTATTCTGGGCGTTGGTTGTTTGGAGACGCAGGTCGTTGTCAAGGAGATCATTTGGCGAGTTACAAATTGTGCAACATCTTACTCATGGTTAAACTATCGTTATTAAAACCAAACTAATTATATCAATTAAAAAACAAAGATTATAATAATAAATGCACATGTGTAAACGTAAATACACCGCCTTATAATCCAGTTATGTTTCGATGCTGTTGACCAAGGTACTTTAACGGTATATGATTCTTTTGAATGCTTACCAGATAATAAAATATTATTGTATCTAAAGTAGGCTTCATTCAGATATTAAAAGTGTGGCAGTACGAGTGTCGTACCTAAGTTGTGATACAGTTTAAGTATCTTCACAAAATTTGTCAAGCGTTCGATAAACACTGTAAGTCTTTCATACATTAAAAATAATAAATTCTAATAAAATGGTTAAAAATTAAAAGATTCAATAAATGAAGATCAGTATTGAATACATGTTGTCTTTATTTATGTTATTAAAACATTACATGTAAAGTTAATATAAATTAACAATAATAAAATATAAATAAACTGTTTTATTTCACTTCTCTTATCAGCTACCATTTAGTTGATCAAACCTGAAAATTTGAAAAGAAACACTATGAACTCAAGACAATATTTAGTAATATAGATAATAAACTGAAGACAAGACTGTAACGAACTTTGTAACAGTGCTAGTAATATAGATAATAAACTGAAGACAAGACTGTAACAAACTTTGTCAACTGTTCTACCTCAATTTAACACATTCATTTTATTTCTGTGTTTTCTAAGAGTTAACGATCATTTCTCACGAGAGTTAGCCCTGAATATTAGTGATTTTGAAGAGTGTGTGTTTGGTGAATTCCACTCACACCTACTCGGTGTATTACATGTCTCTAATGTAGTCGTGATAACTGTCTGCTCTCGTTCTGTTCTAACACCACCCACCGCCGACTGTTGAAGTGCTATTTTTACTAACGAAGAGTGGGACTGGTACAGGATCTGGAAACAGAACATGGATTAACTGAAGAAGAGAAACAGATGAGGATAGATCAGTAAAACTAACAAGATATAAGGTAAACAGAAGAGAGTACGGTAGATTGTAACTTTAGAAAGTGATCTGTTGAACTGAGCTAATGTGGTTCAAATATTGAACGAGTTATATGTTAAACACAATGAATAGACGGATTAACTGTGGTTACACTTGAACTAAAGCAGACAATGGCTCATGAATCTGGTTGACATGATTAGACCTGAACTGTGGAACATCTCTGTGTAGTCGCCTCCCAGTGGCTGAGCAGTATATCTGCGGACTTACAATGTTAAAAGCCGAGTTTCGATACCCGTGGTGGGCAGAGCACAGATAGCCCATTGTGTAGCTTTGTGCTTAATTAAAGACCAACAACAACAGATATATTTTTTTGGCCCGGCATGGTTAGGTGATTAAGGCACTCTACTGGTAATCCGAGGGTCGCGGGTTCGAATCCCCGTCACACAAAACATGCTCGTCCTTTCAGCCGTGGGAGCGTTATAATGTGACGATTACTCCCACTATTCGTTGGTAAAAGAGTAGCCCAAGAGTTGGCGGTAATGACTAGTTGCTTTCCCTCCCGTCTTACACTGCTAAATTAAGGACGGTTATCGCAGATATGCGCAAAATTAAAACAAAAACAATAATAGTGCAGAATATGGAACAGTTTGTCAGAAGCTGTAGTTTTACACGAATATATCTGAAACTATTACATGGACATCAATTGTCCTGAGAGTGGCCGGAGTAAGTGTGGTGTACTCTGGCCCTCATGTAGCATTTCTCAAATACATTCATCAGGTGACAAGGAACGAAGAGGTCATTGAATCCGACCCTCCCAAGTTTTTAGACCTAAATCCGGGTAAGAGAAGAAGAGAATGCTATACAGTTTTGAGTTAAATGCATTGTTCAAGACGTATCGACTTTCAAGTTAGGGTTCAATAAGAGATTCCTGCAGATTCATCATCATCAGCAGGTGACTCATTTTCACTTGGAGGTTTTACATTACTTCGTGGTGAAAAGTAAAGATCCACGTGAATCATGACGGGTAAGTGCGAGCTACTTTTATTACGACTGTAGGTAAAACGTCACGTTGTACAAGAGTGGATTACAAGTGGTGGTTGTCTCCATACGACAGGATATGCATGTAATTTTGTGAAGATTTTTAATTGTATATAAGAATTATGTTGCTTTTTTACGGTTTATTTAGTACCTATATATTTATATATTCTATTCACGGCGAGTTCCCCAGTATTAGACAGTGCAATGCCACCACGGTTCGACTTATGGATGGGTAACTGTCACAGATCTTTCTGTGAAAGTATATTCATATAACGAGATTAACTTCTCACATAAAATATCCGCATTCCGCTACCGAATTCATAGCCCTCCCCCCACTAGTTATTCACAACGATCCCAATGTACCGATCAAGGTCCTCCAACATTCCCAGTTACTTCTAATTGTTCCCTAAGGAAAACTGTAAGCAGTTGCTAACTCTATTATGACACGCTTTTGTGGTACACGAGAACGTGTGACACATTTGGTCCCCCTAGCTTGTAAGTGGGAGCATAATAAACTTTCAAACACGGCAGCTCAAGGATCTTAGGAGAGTACCACGAATATGAACTCCAAGGTTAAATTTGAGTTAACGACCTTGCAACGCTAATCGTGTATCTGATCATTAATGGGTAGCACTGCAGGTCATTAAGATAAGGACACACTCCAGGCTTCATGGGGTTCGCATGTCAAATTTGGTGTTGCTAGATCAAAACTGTAAAAAAATTTGCAAACAAACAAAAAAAGACATTACTTAATATAAGATTGTAGGGTTAAAATAAAAACATTTCGGTGAAAGAAGACTTCACATGTTATCAAGAAATGGAAAACTCATAGAGGAGTGTTTAGAACATCATGGACTAACACCACACACTCAAATCAACTTTATCAACTTCCTCATCTGCAAGATGAAAGATGCAGTCACCAAAGAGAACACTCAAATCCAAAACAACATTGCAATGAAACTGAACACATTTCTTGGTACGATTAACAAGATAAAAAACAAACAAATAATAAATCCATGTTATCGAAGGATGAATTCAAAATCAATGCCCCAAGTAGAACAGCAGTATGTCTGCGGATTTAAAACGCTAGAATATGGGTTTCAACACCGTGGTGGGCAAAGCATAGATAGTCCATTATGTAGCTCTGTGTTTAATTATAAACAAATTCAACGGCTGTTTAGATTAAAGGGGTGAACTCCAATTGATTTTGTGGTCTTGAAAATCCAAAGAAGGTAGCAAGATGTTGCAACATCGTTTATATAATGGGCGATCTGTTTGTTACGTAAAGCAACTTAAGGACTGTTTGCACTAATTTTGAAAAGAAGGTAGTTATTCAACATGGCCAACTGCCAACCACTAAGTTACAATTTACTAATGATAAGTTGGATGGACCATCTTATTATATCACGCTGAAAGAACTAGCATGATTGGCGATGGGTTTTGATCCCATGCTATAACTATCATAAAAGTGTGACCCCCCCCTCAAAGTTTTGCCAGTAATGTAATTTTTCTTGTAAGGTAAACACAAGAAAAACTTCTTGTGAAGGAACTAATAGAACGTAACATACCATGCAACATAATAATGGTTCATAGTTAGGTCGCCCAGTAATTTCACAAAATTCTAATAGAAAACACGAACAAACACCATCTTAAAAACAAACTTTCTTCAAAAGAAACTTTTATCTCAATTGTTAATGTTGCTAAAATACTGATAATAGCAAAAAAAGTCGATTCACCATTAATTCTTTATATTATCATCTATATTATTTTTGTTTCACAAGCCTACAGAATGAACGGTTAAGAATATTTTACTAAACCCTGAGAAAACCTACTAAAAACGTCTTTGCAGGCCATTAGATAATTTGTATATTGAATTTTAAAAGACAAGGACCTATTTTCGTTTGTATTTTAATTTATAGTTACCAAGTTTCTCTTCGAAACCATTGAAGCACCGAAGCCTATAGCAAAAACGGCTAGGAATATTGCACAAAAATCATTGTACAGCTACTAAACAAACTCCTATTAAGGTTGTAGGGCTATTTTTAAGTTGATTCTTGAAAATCGAGATTTCTACTCATTAAAACTTCCAAGTTCTTCTTCGCTACCAATCTAAGCTCTTCGAGATTATTTAAATTAGCGGAAATGTTTCGTTTTATTACAGCAAATAATGTTTACAAGTATCTCCAGCCTTATGATTACAGTTTTACAAGCATCACTGATAAAACGACAACGAGCATTTTACTGAAAATTGGACAATAGTAATGAATACAGTATCGAGTATGTCATAGGATAGTGTTAGACATTAAGTCAAGTGTTTGTTTGTATTTTCCTACTACACATTAATTGGAAAATAACCTAACTCATAACACGTTAACTGGAAACTACCATGTTTAGGATTCACAAAATTCTTCGACTTTACCGTTCTTCATTGTTTCTCGAGTTCATTGTTATACTTGGTTGTCTGCGACTATTTTAGAGAGTACCTTGTGTGATAATAATAGTAATAAAATGTGTCATCCACTTTTGTTTCAGTAATTTGCGAGCATACATCAGTTGTCATCCGTAATTTCACAATTATCTTTAAATATATATTATACGGAACACTTGTAGCTTATGACTTAACCAACTAGAAGTTAAAAAAAACAAAAACACACTCAAAATCGTTCTTATTACAAGTGTAACTACAAACAGCAACGAAAACGCACGCGCAATGCAGCCGAAGAAGGCTGATAAACAAAGCTAAGCTAGACGTAGCAAACAGTTAATATTCGTTCTTGCAGACAGGAATTGCTGCCACAAAGTGCTCTTGATATTTTTAATTTGTATCAACCAAAACAATTCATTCAGCTGCCGCTTCTGCCATCCTAGAGAAAGCTACGAGTTTTTATCTGCACTAAAGTCCAAAAACAAACATCGTGGTTGTTTACCGAAGCGAAGAATTGGCGTAATGATGAAATAAGATTATTTTGTATTAAGTGTGGTTTAGTTTGTTTTTAATTTTGCGCAAAGCCACACGAGGGTTATCTGCACTAACCCTCCCTAAATTAGTAGTGTAACATTGGAGGGAAGACAACTACTCATTGATACCCACCGCCAACTCTTGGGTTACTTTTTTTACCAACGAATAGGAGATTAACCGTAACATTACAACGCTTCCATGGGTAAAAGGGCGAGCATATTTGGTGTAACGGGGATTAGAACTCGCGACCCTCAGATTAAGAGTCAAGCACCGTCACTATCAGGCTATGCCGGGCCTATTGTACTAGCAACAAAAGTTGTATACAAATACAGATGGAAGATACAATGACTTATTAAATCCAGTGCAGTGGTTTATTTATTTTACGGCTATCTGCTGAGTCCATCATTTGTTTTAGACCAAAGCCACAATGGGCTACTAGCTCTGTCTACCGCGGAAAATCGAACTCCGAATTTTAGCGATATACGCTATAAGTGTACTAATGTCCCACGAAATGACTTACTGTAGTGGTAATGTAAAGTAGCGCTTCCAGAAATACGAGCGAATCCGATAATTTGTGGTTCGCAACTCGTCACACATGAGTTTGTGTATGCTCCATGAGAATAAGGATTATACCCCATTATTCGATCCCATAAGAGTAGCCCAGTAACAGGCAGCAAGAGCCAACCTCCTCCTTAGCATTCGGTTCAAAATTAAGGCTACGAATAGATAGCTCAGCTTCTGCGTAGCATTGCGCAAAAATACTAAAATCAAATATTCTACACGTGTATATCATGATGAGTGTTTTTAAGGTTATACAAACACTTGATAATAAAATTTAAAAAAAAATCACCTAATTTCATTGTAGAAATATACTAGTCTTCTTTAAACAGATGCAATCTAGTGGCAAACGATCCAGGCTGTGGTTCGAGAGGTCTAAAGTTCAAGGATGCTATAAGGCGCTGAATAAGCTCAGCATCTTCAACTGCGTTCGCGTTAAAAAGTGGCATTAAATTCCGCTGGGTGGCGTGTTTTGACGACTGATTGCCCTTCTTTTGATCAATAATTACACGTTTGGGGCAGCTTTGTCTGAGACTTGGGATCTCCGATATGGCTGTTTGGTCAACGTGTCACATCATAAAATTTCACTGACAAATAAATCGGGAGGTAAAACAAAATAAGAACCCTTAAGGACAAGAACAATGCAACTCGAATGACATCAGGAAACTAACCTCTAAAGACTTTGTTTGTTTGTTTGTTTTGGAATTTCGTACAAAGCTACTCGAGGGCTATCTGTGCTAGCCGTCCCTAATTTAGCAGTGTAAGACTAGAGGGAAGGCAGCTAGTCATCACCACCCACCGCCAACTCTTGGGCTACTCGTTTACCAACGAACAGTGGGATTGACCGTCACATTATAACGCCCCCACGGCTGGGAGGGCGAGCATGTTTGGCGCGAACCCGCGACCCTCAGATTACGAAGCGCACGCCGTAACGCGCTGGGCCATGCCGGGCCCCTCTAAAGACACCGTCATCCAATTGTCTTCAAATAGTTGACAGCTGCATCATGCGGAAAGGTACACTTAGAACACAACAATCCGATGTACGAGTACAATATGATACTGATCTAATTAGGAACACGGTTTTATCAGAACTGCGTAATAGATACTAGATTGGTACCTGTTGTTCTTCAAGGTTTTTGCTATCACATTTAGTAAACACAATTAAAACAAGTGTCACCTTCAGTCTCGTGCAGCGCTATCACATTTAGTGAACACAATTAAAACAAGTGTCACCTTCAGTCTCGTGCAGCGCTATCACATTTAGTGAACACAATTAAAACAAGTGTCACCTTCAGTCTCGTGCAGCGCTATCACATTTAGTGAACATAATTAAAACAAGTGTCACCTTCAGTCTCGTGCAGCGCTATCACATTTAGTGAACATAATTAAAACAAGTGTCACCTTCAGTCTCGTGCAGCGCGATCACATTTAGTGAACATAATTAAAACAAGTGTCACCTTCAGTCTCGTGCAGCAACTTAAAATACTAAAATCCCCACATATAAATATAGGGACTGTTTTACACACTTCGTCATTGGTCACCAGTATACAACACCTACAGTAGAAGGGGAGGGGGTGTGTGACTGTCTTCTTTAAATAAAAAAACAACAACAAAAAACACGAAAGAACTCCTTTAGCTATCAATAAGTGACTATGAAACTATGGACCAGTAAGAAGTTTCGTAGCTTTTGTGGACTATTTGTATCGCAGTGCCTTCGTTCTTTTGTGTGTATATAGAGGGCGTTAGAAGGTCATGAAGTTTCATAGGATCACAAAAGTAGTGTATAATTGTGGATGTAGTTTTAATATTTTAACACTATGATTATAATGAAAAGAACATTACACTATAAGCCACAAATAATTTAAGTAAGTAATTTCGCTGGCGTATTTGAAATTTTGTTTGCTTGTTTTGAATTTCGCTACACGAGGGCTATCTGCGCATTTGCATTTAATAGAAGGATTTTAAGAAGCACGTGAAAACAACAATACATGAGTACCTCTGTGATAAACAAGTCCACTTTAATTAATAACGTTAACTTTCACTCGAAGTTTCTTTCAGAAATTCGCGCGAGGTAACTGTGTGGTTGTTTATTTGTTGTTGTTTTTTTTAATTTCGCGCAAAGCTACACGAGTGCTATCTGCGCTAGCCGTCCCTAATTTTGCAGTGTAAGACTAGAGGGAAGGCAGCTAGTCATCACCACCCACTGCCAACTCTTGGACTACACTTTCACCAACGAATAGTAGGATTGACCGTTACATTTGTAACACCCCCACGGCTGAAAGGGCGAGCATGTTTGGTATGACGGGGATTCGAACCCGCGATCCTCAGATTACGAGTCGAGTGCCTTAACCACCTAACCATGCAGGGCGACTCGGGGATGATCTGCACATAGCAGTTCTCGATTTTGAACAAGCTAGTCAATAGCACCCAATTCTTGTCTGATCGAAAAACCAGATCTGGATGACACTAAGTCATAGAGCACCCTTGGCCCCAAAGTGTGAAGCGCATTTGTTGTCGCAACAGGTCGCGAACTTTGAATCCTAATATCCACAGTTCAAATACGCTAACCAGTAAACCAGGCCCGACCTTCAGCTTGAATGAAGGTAATAATTACACAAAGAAACAGGTAGACACTACACGTTACTAAGGAATCACAGAGATAAGCTAGGGCCCATTATACTGTGACATTGTCAAGTTGCACTTTACTGCTCGATGTGCAATATTTGTGCAGTTTCCTCAACTCTAAACATCGAATACACCCTAGGGTTAGTAAAAAGTAGATTCAGTATGATCATGTTATATTTTTGAAATATTTTGTTTGACAGTCGGACCAAAAATAAGCCCATAATGGTTTAACTTTCCACATACACAACACGTATTTCTGCATAATTTCTTTAGTCTCAAAACTAAAGAAGCGACATCTTGCGACAAAATAACGTTCTGCAAGTTGTGCGTGCGTGCGTGTTCTTAGAGCAAAGCCACACTAGGCTATCTGCTGAGCCTACCGAGGGGAATCGAACCCCTGATTTTAGCGTTGTAAATCCGGAGACATACCGCTGCACTAGCGGGGGGCTCTGGAAGTTGAACTGTTACACTTTGTCTGTTGGGAGTTTTTATTTGTTTATTGTAAGAATGAACTACGTGTGTTGTGCCTATTAAGAGTATAGAAACCCGGATTTTTGTTATGTGGGGGTGGGGCAGTATTAGTCGGACTGTTTCTATAGCCCTTAATTAACTCGAATAATTCAGTGATCGCAGACAGATGGAATATAATGACTGCATTATATGGGTTACAGCTTACATAACTCTAGAACCAGGATGTTGGATTACGGTAAACAACGCTAAAGTCTTGTCATTACATGGGTTACAGCTTACATAACTCTAGAACCAGGATGTTGGATTACGGTAAACAACGCTAAAGTCTTGTCATTACATGGGTTACAGCTTACATAACTCTAGAACCAGGATGTTGGATTACGGTAAACAACGCTAAAGTCTCGTCATTACATGGGTTACAGCTTGCATAACTCTAGAACCAGGATGTTGGATTACGGTAAACAACACAAGTCTCGTGCAAATATCAATACCATCTAAAAGTTTCAAACGACCAATGGCCTCTTTGTTCACACCTCAATACATGGAAAAGTGTACCGACTTGCATCGAGAGAACGAAGACAAATTGACGAAGACTTGACTTAAAACCAGTGTGGATACGAAACAACAAGGAATGGTAAAAACAATACAGTCATCTTTCTGGACGTAAACAGAAACAACAACAAAATTACCGAATGTTTCGGACATAAATACCACGCCTCCTGTTGGACGTTTAGGTGTCCATCATGTCGTTCCTTCTCGCTGTGTCTCCCGGGCAACAGTGATACACAGATGTACCTAAATTTATTATTCACGAAACAAACAATCTGTTCGATACTTAATCCATAATAAAACGATTGTTTCTTTACTTTGTTTTGTGTCGAAAATGTATTATCAAATTAATTATGATCATCACTTGATGTCGATTTCTCTCTTTTATTATTATATCTAATGAGCGACACTACTGAGTTTTTTGCTGTTTACAGTTAAGGGGTGGAGCCACTGTTTTAAAACATTCCAGCGATGTCTAGTGTTCCTTTATGTATATTAGTGTTTATTTGTTTGTTTTGAATTTCGCGCAAAGATACACGAGGGCTATCTGCGCTAGCCTTCCATAATTTAGCAGTGTAAGACAAGAGAGAAAACAGCTAGTCATCACTACCCACCGCCAACTCTTGGGCTACTCTTTTACTAACGAATAGTGAGATTGATCGTCACTTTATAATGCCCCCACGGCTAAAATGGCGAGCATGTTTGATATGACGGAGATTCGAACCCGCGACCTTTGAATTACGAGTCGAGTGCCTTAATCACCTGGCCATGCTGGGCCTTATTAGTTTGTTGTTTTACTTTATATCTTCACACTATAAACTAAATCAACACATACACAGATACAAACGTAACTCAATACAACTGTAATCGAAAGTTCACATACTGAAGCGAAAGTAAATTAGGCCTAAGAAAGTTCAATAACCAGAACACAATTGTGACAATCCTCATAATTTCTATGAGGATGGGCTGAGTGAATCACCAATTTTATATTAAGAATGTTTTCAAATGTCAACAACTATTTTACATGAAAGAAAATAAGAAAACTGCAACACAATAATGTAGTTCAATCTGTGAATCCCTCTAGTGGCTAACTGATAGCATACAACGCTCAAATTAAGGTTTTGATACCCGTGGTGGGCAAAGTGAGGCTTTGTTCTTAACAACAACGAGATCCAACTCTGCTTCTGTCCACCGGTGGGACAACGGTAAGATTACGATCTTACTAAAACCTGGTGTTCAATTTCCTGCAGTAAACACAGCGAATACCACGATGTGGCTACAAATAATCTGTTTAAAAACAACAAAAAACCAAAATGTCTACCTTTGTTGTTTGCATAATCTAAGAAACACGCAGAGCTACGGTTTGAAGTAAAAACTGACCAATCCATTTTCTTGAGCCTGGCATGGTCGGGTAGTTATGATGCTCGATTCGCAAACCGTGGGATCGAAACCCGGCACCAAACACGACTGCCCTTTCAGTGGTAGGGTGGGGTTTAGAGTTATAATAGGACAACCAACCTTACTATTCATTGCTAAAGAGTACTACAAGGGTTCGTCGGTTGGTGCTGCCAGCAATTCAAAGTTAAGGAACTGAAAAGTAGCCCTAGTGCCTTTGTCATAAAAACACAAATAAGAAAATTGTTCAGTGTATGCAATGACGTACGTATGTGATGGAACAGCGCATTATCGACCATCAAACTGAAATCACACTCTTGAAACCAATGATTAACAATGGCTACCGGGGTCCTGTTTCTGTTATCCACAATATACAAGACACCAGTTCTAATGATACATATCTCACCTACCCACAACAATCAGCAGACCTAACATCGAACCTCAGCTACATTCTACCTTGGTATCAGTATTCATTTACGTCGTGCGTAGAAAAAAGTGGCTTAAGTTTAATATAAATCTTTCACATTCAAACAGATTGGGCTTCCAGTCCTAGCAAAGTCTTCACACAACTCCACACTGTTCCGTGACAAAGCTGTCCATTCAACGCCATCACACAACTCCACACTGTTCCGTGACAAAGCTGTCCATTCAACGCCATCACACAACTCCACACTGTTCCGTGACAAAGCTGTCCATTCAACGTCATCACACAACTCCACACTGTTCCGTGACAAAGCTGTCCATTCAACGTCATCACACAACTCCACACTGTTCCGTGACAAAGCTGTCCATTCAACGTCATCACACAACTCCACACTGTTTCAGGACAAAAACAAAAGAAGTGAGCTGTCTACGCCCACGACGAAGTTAAGATTGATAGTAGATTAGCAACAGGTTCGTATACACGTGTTGAAACTCAAAGCACCGTCAGTAATGAACTCACCAGCTCTTGTTTTGTTTTTAATCTTATTTGTGTTGCTGGTCACAAAGAGTAGATCCATCTCTTCTTCTGTTTTAACATTAAATCCTTTACGAGGACTTAAAGAGGATGGAATGGCTTTTATTAAGATGTCTCATCCCTTGATGGAGAACAAAACTGTTTTAGAAATAACATTTGTTTCTCGTGGTAATCACAGATTCAGATATTTAATTAGTACAAGAATAATGGCAGTAATTACCTACGAACAGAATTTATTTTACACAAGTACTTAAATTATGTGTCTGAGAGTCAGGCGTTATTCTGGTGTTAGTGTGTCGGGCTGCGTCACGAAAGATCTGATGTTCCTGCCTGCGATATGCTGCTGAACATAAACCATAACGCACATTTCCAGCTGAGAGCGAATGATAAACGTTACAATAAAACCTGTTGTTTGTTTAACACGTTCGCTGCCGCGTTATAAAATAAGTATAAATAAAACAACATTCACGAGCGCCAGAGAACGGTCACGTGGTCCTAAACTCGTATACCACAAGATAAATTTGACTTTGAAACACCGCTAAGGCACACAGTGGCAGCGTACGTGTTAGAGTACGACGACTAGTTAAATTTTCTTTGTTTGACAGTTGTCTTAATACATAGGTAGCATACTTAATTAAGCAGACTTATGAAAACCTGAATCAGTGGGAGTCATGTTTAAATGTATGAGGGTGTCCACTTTGAGAGAGAGAGAGAGAAAATGACAAAAGCATCTTTTGATACTATCTGAAGGTGTTTTTATTTTGCACTTCAATATTCAATATATTTTATAAATACATGGGTGTAATTTAGAAGACATCACTGCTCCCCCCCACGCACATGAGATGTCATCCATCTTGGGATTGGGTGGAAAGTGATTGGTTCACTGAAGTACTTGTATTATAATATACTAATCATATAATATTTAATTACTTATTTACATGATTATCTTACACATAAACACATGTACGTCCACTGGTTGGGGAGGGGTAAGTCTAGAACTTACAAAAATCCAGGGTTCGATTCGTGGTGGTGGAGAGTGTATTGTGTGCCGAGAGAACAACAAAAAGAACGCACACATACAAGTTTGGTTCGTCTACTTAGTGACTTTCTTTCCATCAATTATATCCGAGCTCACACAAATCAGTATACAACTCCAGGTTCACGCACAGATTGGTAACCTTAGCTCATGTTTAAAAACAATTTTAGACGGTACCGAGTTTGATCACTGCTTTGGTAGAGATGATGTATCGGGTCATCCCTGAACTAATGTCCGATTTTAGCTTCAGAAAAAGAGAAAGGATTTCAAACAATTTTAATGTTATTTAATCTGTAGTGCATGTTCCATTATTATTAATTATCTCCTACCAACGATTCACAAGCTTCTGAATATCACTTGTATAAAGTTCTTGGGGTTTGGAGGAAAAGAATGTAGATAGGGTAGTTTTGACATCTTCATGTGTGTTACAAGCTGTTTACCATCAAGATAGTTCTGTAAACTTCGGAATAGATGATAATCAGATGGGACAAGATCTGGAGAATAAGGAGGATGTGGAAGTTTTTCCCAGTTTAGCTCTTCAATCTTTACAGATGTGATCCTTGCTGTATGGGGCCGTACATTATCCTGGTGTAACACATTTATGACTGATCAAAGCTGGCCTTTTCTTTCAGTGCAACATTCAAGCGCTCTAACTGTTCACATTAGTAGGGACGTATTGAGACAGTGAATCAAGGGCGACACGTAAACAATAACTCAAACCTTGTTTGCTTGTCTGGTTCGGTACTTCCGAAAAGGTACACGAAGGAGACATCAACCAAAGCTATTCCTAAAGTACCAGACAAGACACAATGTAGCTAATAAACAGGGCCCATTGACCACTCTTGGATTACATAATCGAATTGTATACACGATCCCACGGCCCAACAGAGAGAAATAAAAAGTTGTGGCAAAGGGACGCAAACCCTGAACCTTCAGTTTGCAGCCTGGGATACATGGTCACATCACAAGTCTTAAATCAAAATGGCTTCATCAACTTATAACAATGGTTCTTAACCACTGGATCGCAACCCTGAATTGTCCGAACTTTTCTCTGTAGTTCAGCAGTGGCTGCGTCAAGTGGTTCTATTTTAAAAGGCATGGTCGCCGAGTTAGATCCGCGACCACATTTTGGACCGCAGCCAAAAACAGGTTAAAAGCCACTAGCTTAAACATTTACTAACAAATAATTATTTCCTCAAAATGATTAAGCAATTAATTTAATAGCCAGATTGAATTTTAAAAGAATAAATGTAATATATTATAAAACGAAGGTGAATTATTGAAAAAAGTTGAAAGTGATTTAATTGTGGTGTTTTCTGAATTTAATACGAGCTCAGTTCAAATGATCACTTATTCTACGATAAAAAGGGGAAAACGGGGTGACAGTGTTCTCGAAAGCCTATTCTGGTTTATATTATATTTTCGTATATACGATAATAACAATGTTACAGCAAAATAAGAAACATATATAAAAGCACAACGTTCAACAACCCCAATTTCACTTTGGCGACGCCAGCGCCCTCTCGCTTTGAGATATTTTCTTCAAGGCCGTTTTGTAAGGGAAAAAAGTAAAGACAACAGCAAAACGTACAAATAAAATCGTGACAACTAATCCAATTAACTGCTTACAGGGTTAAAACGGAAAACAACAAGGAGATGTTGACACAGCACTACTGTTTCACGTGAAGGGCAGTTCTATATAAAAAGATAGCTTTATTATACAAACCAAGAAATTGCGCGAACTAAAGACTCTTTGTTATCAGTGACGAATGGATGATATTTCAAAGCAGTCCAATATCTTTTCTTTGTTAATACAAGTAACTGTAAATCATACCAAGGATTACATGATCCCCATCTAACAGTATGGAAACAAACGTATTCAAATATACAAATGGCACAGTAAGAAACCCTAAAACTATGGCTGTTTCAATACACAAATTTATCTACTTTTAAAACATCGTAAACTGATAGCTTTGCATTCTCTTCTTATATTACAAGATTTTACAGTCATAAGTATTTCTCTGTTACCAATAAAATTGAAATTACAAATTAAGTTCTGTTGACATAAGATGTTATTAAAAATCTAAATACTGTATCATGTGACATAGTCTAGGTAAGCCTAAACACATTTGGTTTTTTTTTTAATTTCGCACAAAGCTACTCGAGGGTTATCTATACTAGCCGTCCCTAATTTAGCAGTGAAAGACTAGAGGGAAGGCAGCTAGTCATCACCACCCACCGCAAACTCTTGGGCTACTCTTTTACCAACGAATAGTGGGATTGACCATAACATTATAACGCCCCCACAGCTGAAAGGGTGAGCACATTTGGCGCGACGGGGAAGCGAACCCGCGACCCTCAAATTACGAGTCGAGTGCTTTAACCACCTGGCCATGCCGGGTCAACACATTTAGTACATTTCAAATTTCATGAGCGCTTTTGTGTGTGTGTGTGTGTGTGTGTGTGTGTGTGTGTGTGTGTGTGTGTGTGTGTGTGTGTGTGTGTGTGTGTGTGTGGATCGGGTGTGACCAAGTAGTTAGTTAGTACCAGAACTGTGAATCCTAAAGTTCATGGTTCGCATCTTGTTGCCTTTAAAATACGTGCTGCACTACGTGGTCGTCAGTGCGTTATTAAAGTGACGACCAGGTCTCACTTTTTAATCTAGAGTTTACCGTTGTTTTTGTTGGTAACATGTTAATAGACCCTCCAGCCCAGCATTTACCAATCTGTACTGTACTGCTCCCAAAAGGAGGTTTTTAAAAATTAGGCAGCAGACGTAATTTTTTTTTAGTTTAAAAATTATATTTCTTAAAATTAATTCATAAGTAATGAGGTTTTTTTTTTTTTCTTTCAACACGTTTGAGCAGAAAGCATCGTGTGGGTGTGTTTGTCGTAAGTAACGCCCCCTCAATGTTTCTCATCCATTCGTTGAGCGAACCACTTGTAGCACCACTTTCGGTATTTATTTATATTAGAATTTTATTAGAAACGATCCAGCACATACACACAAGTAACAAACACAATGAGTAAACCTGAGGTTATACCGTCCACATAACGAACAAAAGATTTATTTCATCTATCCCTAAATTCGGGATATATCCCTGCCTCTTGGAAGCAGCTAAAATACTTATGTTCTTAAAGGAAGGAAAACGAGCGAATTACAGACTAATCAGTTTAATAAATTGTCCAAACTTAATTTAAGAAAGAATAGTTATCAATAGTTTAAGAAATGACATCAAAATTACCTGATGTTCAAAATGGTTTCAGAAAATTTCAGCAAACAACTTAGTTAGGCTTACTAACACCGTAACAAATAACTTGAACCGAAAGAAAACAAAACCGTTCGCTTTCACGATATCACGAAAACGTTTGACAATGTAGTTTAAGACTAAAATTAAAATAAATGGAATTAGCAACAGAAGTTATTCGCTAGTTATCCAAACTTTCTTGATGGCATAAAAATGTAGAGTAAATGTTGAAGGTGAGAGACGGTAAGTTAGCCCTAGCCTGTACATCACGTATGTAAGCGACATGCCATAAATGATATTAATTGGAGTTGAACTTCACAGTTTGTTGACGATGTGGCCATCTGCAGGAGTTCAAACACACCCTCAATAGTATGAAACAATTTAAAATAAATTCTTAATAAAATGGCCGAGAACTATCAGAAATATATTGTCAAAATTAATATACTGAAAACAAAATTAATATTATTCACAAAACCACTTAAAATACGCAGAAATCTTCATAAATTATACCTGAACGGAGCTATTATTGATACCAGTTCGTCGACAAAATTTTTAGGCCTAACGTATGATTCAAAATTAACTTTGTGAAAGCATACATCCGAAAAAGGTGTGTCAATGAATAAACCAACTCGAAATAAAAACAGGTTAAAACAACATAGTAGCATCCACAGGAAACATTATTAAAACTTATATATCAGACCAGTCATATAATACACATGACCAGCATTGTTAAATATTAAACACAAATCTTAATGAATTATAAACAATATTAAACTCAACACTCTCCATAACATTCAGAGAACCAAGAACCACAAACTTAACATTTCTACATTATTACACAATCCTATATATAATAAAAGACAGATTGATTGTTCTGTTACTTTAATAAAAATGCATATAAAATGATCTGTTAACAGAATTTGTTTTGTTTTTTAATTTCGCGCAAAGCTACTCAGGCGCTATATTCGCTAGCCGTCCCTAATATAGTAATGTAAGACAAGAGAGAAGGCAGCTACTTATCACTACCCACCGCTAAGTTTTGGACTACTCTTTGACCAACGGCTGAAAAGGAGAGCATGTTTGGTGCGACGGGGATTCGAAGCCGCAACCTTCAGATTACGAGTCGAACGCCTTAACCCACCTGGCCCTGCCGGGCCACCTATTAACACACATAGATTGCTATATCATACACATAAGAAATAATGCCACTTACACTGGACATTAAAATTATCACACCAAGAGTAAGATATAATTGTGGTATTTAAAACGGATATTTTATGTATAAATACGCGCTGGTAAGTATTCTTGTCAATAAATGTAATTGGGTTTCGAAACTGTTTGCGATATCACACAAACCGAACGAAACAAAAAACAACGGTATAAACTGTTTGTGGCCAAATAATTTAAAATGAAGCTACATGTTACTAGTGTTATATTCAAGGGCACGTCCCTGAAGAGGGAAAGTTAACTTAGTGTTTTGTGTTAGAACACTATCAGTAGCATTTGACAGTTCTTAAATCACCGATTCGTTGGGAGGAGGTCGAAAATATACCTGATATTAAATCACCAAATCCCGATGCCGAGAGAGAGAGAGAGAGAGAGAGAGAGGGACATGAGCACTCATTGTTTAATAAAGGGGGCGCTGCAACGAAAAAGGTTGGAAAACACTGCTTTAGCTTATCGATTGAAAATTAGGAATGACTGTGTGGGTTGCCAGCCTTTAAGTAGCTCAATGCGAAATATTTTAAACAAAAATACAGTAATTTGAAAGATTTAAAATCTACACGTACTGCTCTTCAAAAGTTTTAACCCTTAAAAAATATTACACACCTGACGATAACGCACCAACACGTTCAAATGCATACAGCATTTGATACTGCTCCCAATCTCACAGTATTTTTATCTTTATACAGGTCCCCCCCCCCAGTGGTTCGGCGGTATGTCTGCGGACTTACAATGCTAAAAACCGGGTTTCGATACCCGCGATGGGCAGAGCACAGGTAGCCCACTGTGTAGCTTTGTGCTTAATTCAAAGTAACAATAACAATCTTTATACAGTAAATTAAGTAAACATTTTTATTGCATTTTGAGACTGGGAGAAACATCATTTTTAAACATTTATCATTAAACGAATATTTTTTTTCTTTAAACATCTGCATTATTTAAATTTTCCACAAAGTCATTGTGATCTGAACTAATCGTATAGGGTATTTACAAGAAATCACTAAAGCCGGGCCTCAAACTTCACCACGAATGTGTTGTAACGCACATATTATTGTGGTGAAAGAAACAAAAAACACATTCTACTAATTATTACATTAGTTTTGTTTAAATGGATCTTATCGAAGTCTTCGTCATAAAAATACACTCCAATTAGTGTCTAATGGAATAACAAGGATATGCAACAAATACGTCCCCTGATGGGATAACGGAAAGTTTACGGACTTTAAATTCTAAAATATATGGTTCGATTCGTCGCAGATAACCCAATGCGACTTTTCTCTAAAACAGCCAAATACAATGCAAAGTCACTCTTATAAAAAACAAAGTAATATAAGTATGAAAGAGGAATACAAAATAATTTACGTTTCTGACGAATAAATTAATATGTTATGATATTGAGTGATATTTTTGAACAAAAATATAGTCCACATTTTTTTTTTTTTTTAAAGAAGCATATAATATTCTATATTAATTTGGCTTTGTCAGTCAGAGAAACGTTTATCACTTCGCAGACTGTCTTTGGTCAGTCACAGAAACGTTTACTATTAAGCCGAATCATCTTTATTAGTCAATTTTAATGGACTCTCATATCATTACCAGGAAAACAGTTAATAAACAATGTAGGGAGGTTATGTTTGTTTTGAATTTGGAACAAAGCTACACGAGGGCTATCTGCACTAGCCGTTCCTAACTTTGCAGTACAAGACTAGAGGGAAGGCAGCTAGTCATCACTACCCACCGCCAATGAATAATAGGATTGACCGTAACATTATAAAGACCCCATGGCTAAAAGGGGAGAGTATGTTTGGTGTAACAGGGATTCGAACCCGCGACCCTCGGATTACGAGTCGAGCGCCCTCTAACCACCTGGCAGGAAAGAAGGTAAAAGTTTGGTAAGCATAATGATATATAACACTATGTAACAAAATTTTTATTTTTTCTTGTTCCTGGACAGAAAGTGTTATTTCCCAATTGCTTATGCTTAAAATAAATGGAAAAGACCTATTTTTCTCTTCAAACTTTGCTTTTGTTACCTGGGAATTATAACGTAAACATGATGGGAGACTATATTTGCGGACTGATACGTGAAAATGATTTACATTACAGTCGCAAATCTCGAAAAACTACACACTTTTAAACATTTTTGTATAACTTTAGTATAAATACATGTAAATCTTGATTCATATGTTGTTTTATTCAGACCTTATGTAAATGAAAATGTGCAAATTTGTTCCTTTTTACATAGCAAATAGGTTAATTTCTAAATTTCATTATTCAGATCACAAAAGCAAAGTTTGAAGGGAATAACGGCCACTTTCTGTACTTTTACAACACAAGTAATTAAGAAATAACACGTACTATCCAGGAACAAAATTTGTGTTACATAGTGTTATTTATTTCGCGAGAACAATTTGATAAAAAGATACATCCAAAAGTGTTCGAACTACGTAATTAGATAAAACGTGACTTCTACTGTTATTGGCTTTTTATCATCCTAGTAAGAAAGTATTTATATACAATTATTCAAAAATTGTTTTTTTTTTAAAGGTAAATAGCAGAGGTTAAAAAGAGAAATGTTGGACCACCCATCATCTAATACACACACACACAAACTCCAGGGAACTCGATGACAGACACGTGCTTACTGAAAGGATAAGTTTATTGGAAGATTCTCAGCACACCATTATTGTTCTCTTTCTTTCAGTTGTCTTACTACAATTTATTTTGCCAATGGTTTTTCGATTCATTTAAGATTTGTTTAATAATCCACCTCGGCATACCCCAGAAACAAGAAAACCCCTACCCGTGCGCTAAATGTCACTAGTGGCATGTTGTTTACCTTCGAATGAACTTATTTTCAAGTGGTAACATTTTTGATTTTGTTGAGGTTTAATTTTAAAGTGTGAAGTAATATTACACAGTTACACACCTTTCATAGTGTGAAGTAATATTACACAGTTACACACCTTTCATTTCTTATCATTACTTTCATTCTTGAAAAAAAAAGCACAAATCACTTGGACTCCGGGGTTCGATGTCCCGAAGGTGAACAGAGCGCAAATAGCCCATTATGTTGTCTTGTATAAATTTCTCCAGAGAATGAACAGCTATGTTTAATTTACATGAAAATTACATATTGTCGTTCTCTCAGCTTACAAACTGTTCACGCTTTCACTACTACGTAAAATCGTAAATGATCTTCAAATGTAGGTAAATATTACAAAGACAACGAACGCACAACCCTTCAGTCTATGACAATGTTACACGCGCCCAAACCCCAGGTAGGCGTTTTCACTGCTGCAACGGCATATTCCACAACGTACTATACACTGAAAGGCTGTTCTAAGTAATATGTTCAAATATCCTGAACCTGTACAAAACCGACAACAGGCAAGCGAAACGTGTACGAAACAGTATTTAGTATTAACGTTTTAGTACAGAGGAAACACCATTTAATACTAACCCAGGTTGACCATAAAACATTTGATTTTTATGATAAAAACAACTTAAAACAATTATATACAACAATTATTTGCGTTTCTCACCGATTTGTTCTTATAACAAAAGAGTAAAGGCTAAACCTTGTAAACAACAAGTTGTTTTACCAATGCACTTGGCTAGTTTGCGTTTTAATTTCTAAACCTTGTTACCTGAACCATTTTATAACCAACCTTCAACTGGCCTATATCAATATTTACAGCAACAAACAAACAAACAAACCAGAACATCCATATTATGTTTATACTTTCCAAAGTTTCACTTCCTTTTCCATATCTCAAAGTGTGTGAATAAAGTAGAAGAAACTTGAGGACACAGTGGAAGACCGGAAGGTACTTGGTGTAGTACATGAGAAATGGAAATTTAACATTAGTCATCAATTTGATTAGTTGATAAGTGGAAACAAGATTGAACAAGATGATCACATTAGTTCTGAGCTTCTGAAGAAAAAACTGTAAAGTTTAAAGAATAATAAGTTTCCTGGGTCAGATAATATTTCAACAGTTGTTTTGAAGGATGGATATATGAGCCATTTGCTACTATTTTTTTTGCAAGTCCTTGGACAGTGGTCAGATGTCAGAGGACTAGAACTTAGTTAATATATGTCCTCTTTTGAAGGTACATGATAAAGACTGTCCCAGTAATTATAGATGAATCAGTCTTACATCAGTTGTGGAAAAAGTGTTTGGTAGATGAGGGAAAGTATGTAGATTTGGTGTATTTGGATTTTCTAAAAGCATCTGATAAGGTACCACATGAAAGGCTTGTAAAAAGTTATCTCTGTAGATGTGTGTGGGCGAGATAAGTTGGCTAATTGGATAGAAGAGTGGTTGGGTGGAAGAAAACAGGGAACTGTTATAAATGGAGTTCAGTAAAACTGGATTAACGTCACAAGTGGGGGTACTCCAGGGCTCAGTCTTAGGGCTTTTTCTTCTTTTATTGGATCTGCATCAATGGCACGGATAAAGGAATGGTTAATAAATTTGTATTAAGATCTCGGAGGTTGATGGCTGTGAAGAGGATGTTGCTGATTTACAAAAGGATTTAGATCATTTAATGAGTTGGGCAAATAAATAACAGATAAGGTTTGATAATAATAATAATAATTGCAATATAATGCATGTGGGTTATCATAATTTAAATTATAACTTGGATGTGAATAACCTTAAGTGTTATAAAAGAAAGGAATTTTTTTCATAGTGGCTGATAAATCTTTTAAACCATCCAAGTGGTAAAACAGATTTGTATTCAGCATTACTATAGCTAAAACCTGAAATCATGTCTAAAGATATTATAATTTCATTGTATAATTCACTGGTTAGGCCACGTTTGGAGTACTGTGTTCAGTCGTGGGTTCCTTACCATAGGATGAACACTGAATTGTTGGATGGAGAAGAGTTACTAGAATGGTGCTTGGAATAGAAGGAATGTCACATGGAAAGAGGTTAAGATTTCCAAAATTGTTTTCTCTTGAGAAAATGAAGAGTTGGGGGGGGGGAGTCTGAGCAAGGTGTTTAGGATTCTTAAGGGGATTGACAGTGTTGATATATCGCCTTTTTTCATACTTAATGGTGAGAACAGTGGGACTAGGGGACACAAATATACATTTTAGAAAGGTAGGAGACATCTTCGGCTAAAACAGTTTTATTGTTCTAACAGAATGGATGGTCTATGGAACGTATTGCCTTCAGATGTGAAAGCAGTTAATTTAAGCGAGTTTAGGAGAAAACACGATAATTATATGAATGATAAAGGCTGGATATCAGTTTGTTTGTTTTCAATTAATAGTTTTAGCTTAGTTTAGGAGATGGTACAGCTAAGATGGCTCAAATGGTCCCTTGCTGTCTCTAAACATTATGTTAACTGAAGACCTGAGACAGACAAAGGTTGAATTGTGGGCATCACACCGAAAGCAGCGAAGAGCCTTCCATAATAACCCAAAAGAACACTAAAGGTCTGGAAAGGCCTAATAATGACCATCTGGTTATATTTTTTAATATTCAAATATGTTTCTAAAACACGTGTTTAGTTGTTGTTTTTCAATCAAAATATTTTGTAAATATGGTTTTATATGCTATAAACATTTTTATATTTGCTAATGATACTCAACCTTACATTTGATGTAATGGACACGAGGTCGCCACATAGAAAGGAAGGCATGAAGAATAATTATCATATTTTTCTTAATTTCCCGGAACGAGAACATCATAAGTAAACTAACGGTATTTTATTACAAATAAAGTTGTCTGAAAAACAATAAATAATAATACTTTAAGTAACTGAAAATTGTTCAAGTAAAATAATAATAGTCCTGCACGTAAATTTGAAAGTTTGTTAATTTCACACAAAGTTACTCAGACACCTAGTGTGCTAGCTGTTCCTAATTTTGAAGCGATAGATTAGAAGGAAAACCAACTACTGTAGTTAACACTACCAAACACCAACTATTGAACTAGTATTTACCAACGAATAATAGGTTTTACCGCTAAATTAAAGTGCTCCATGGTTACAAGGCCAATCATTTTTGATGACAGGGTTTGATCCCACAGGTTGCGAGTGGAGCCCTTTAACTACAGGCCATGTCAAGCATTAATTTAAAACGTGCTTGTACTGTAACGTAAAACACCCAAACGTGTATTATTGTACAAATCACATATTTGACTATCTCGATTTGACGCCAATAAGAGTTAGATTATGACTAAAACATTGAAGCACACTTGCAGTTTATATTAGTTGCTTTTAAAACGTGGTGAATTTTGAATAGGGCCTCACTAAAATGTGTAGCCGGAAGGTTACTTTGAATCAAACTTACTTCAAGAGGATTTATTTACGTTTTGTTTACTATTATGTTAAGGATACACGATATTAAACGTTTTTAAAATAATACTTTGAAATGCTGAAAATTGCAATAAGTTAATGTTCGAAAGTTAAAAGACTGTGTAGTTAAGATTTCCGATCCGAGTGGAATAAATAATTAACGAAGAAGTAATTTTCATCACCTTAATGTCAATTCTTAATTGTTATTAAAACTAATAAAAGCGGTTTACCCTAGCGGAAATGAAGTATTTCTAATTGTCATTACATTGAATATGGGGACAAGATAGCCTAGGCTTTACCTCCGCAACTTGAATTACATTTATTAGCGATGTCCATGTTTAGAGAATATATCCAGATATTTGTTGAAGGTAACAGCAAATTCAGAGAATTACGTTCATGTCCTTTTTAGGAATGTTTTAATTACGCGACTGTATGGATTTATAGATTGGTTCGGTATTTTACAAATGTGTTATATTTATAATATTTATCAACGGTTTGTCAGCTTTATAAATAGCGAGTTATACATAAGCAAGGGTAAAAAGATATATATATAGATACAATGCGATAAGAAAACAGACAAATAGACAGATAAATTATAAGGGAACAGTCAAAATAAGGTTCTGTGTTGATAACTGCTCTCAAGAGTGTAACCAACAGCCTGTTTAACTGTACTTTGTCTTTCAGCGAGTTAACAATAAATATCACTGTTAGGCCTAAATGTACACAGGATTTGCTTCTAAACATTACTAAATATTCCAGTTAGTATAAAACCTGTCTACAAGTAGTATACATCGTTGTGGTTTTATATGAAAAGTAGATGCAACTTTCTGTTTGCTGAAATTTGATATTTAGCATATTAGGAGCATGCTGAAAATATATTACCAAACCCTATATAACAAGACTTATATTACGCTTTATAACTAAAATGTTGCCTTCCGCATGCATCACGTGCCTGATGTTTATAAGTTTATTAAATTGGCGTAGCTTTAAGCCGTTTCAGAAACAAGAATAATTTGTTGTACAACTTAACGTATTAAAAACTATTTGATTTTAATGCATTTGTTATCAGATATTTTACTAATAACTTCAACTAACCCTAAATTGTTAATCAAAATCCACCACTTTTATCATTTTTGTCGTAAACGAGAATCAATTATGAATTATCAAATAGCCTTTAAATACTCGCCGAGTGAAATAAGGGAACTCACCTGACTATTTCCCGGTAAATACAACTTCCCTCCCGTACTCACTGTGCCTATTACCGTGGGTGTCTCGCTGTAACAGACCTTCGGGCAAATCAGGCTAAAGAACTTTCACTTGTTTAATTGTTCACTTGTTGTTATTAATACGATTGTTTGTATTTTCATATAGATATAAATCTAATTTAACTCTAACCGTTAAAAAAAACACAATTTTCTTCCGATATCATTACTCTAACTTTTTCTCGTGTGTCATAGAAAGTAGACTAGCTTCAATTCATTTTCAACATCCTGGTCTCATAAGCGCTATCTAGTGTTATGATGTCAAAACATTATCAAGGTTAAATAGTGCATGCCCTGTTGGGCTTTTTTGATGGACGCACTGCGCAGATCTCGAACCTTGCATTTAAATAAACGTGAACAGTCAAACCAGGAGTCTGAAATACTAGTAGAGGGTATACACGTACGTGAAGGTTATACAACAAAACTGGGTCTTAGATATAAAATCGATTTTTGACGTCTCTCTTTGGAACAAAACACGCTAATATGGCTGAGTCGATGTCATGGAAACGATACTTTGATTTTTAAGAAAAAACAAATTATACAACCATCTTACGTATTGCCCCGTGAGTCGAATATTAAATGAAAAGCTTGAAAAACGTTTAGTAATTTTAAAACACGTTCTTTAATCGTTAGAATAAAGTAAACTATTACTCACTCAAATGAAATTTCCACAGTGCCTTATGCATTTCGGTATAGATTAAGCGAATTTTTTCGCCTTTCTCTGTTGTGTTTATAAACATATTTACAACAATCTAATATATTTTTTGGTAAATTGTAGCTCACGTTGCAATGATATATACTAGTTGTAAAATTGTTATGAAGTCACTGCCGATGTAAGTAGTTTTCATAATAGTTTAAACCTTTGAATTTGTTTTCAGTTCTTCAAAACAATATTTTGAAGTGAACTCTCGGTACTACAGACAGAATGGTAGTTAAACTCAAATAATTAAAATAACATGGAAACTGTCGCTACTAAATAATCAAATATATTAAAATTAATATTTAGAAACGAAAAGCAAGTTTCAGTTTAATCGGTAAGGATTACAATTAAAACTAGGTTAAAATTATCTGAGTATTATAAATAATATTAACAAGTTAGGGGATTTGAAAACATGAAAATTATATGGAACATTCTGTTTGGTGCTTTGGTTACAGCACGGCATGGCCAAGTGGGTTAAGGCGTTCGACTCGAAATTCGAAGGTCGCGTGTTCGAATCCCCGTAGCACCAAACATGCTCGCCCTTTCACCGTGGGGGCGTTATGTATGATGGTCAATCCCACTGTTCGTTGGTAAAAGAGCAGCCCGAGAGTTGGCGGTGGGTGGTGATGACTAACTGCCTTCCCTCTGGTATTACACTGCTAAATTAGGGACGACTAACGCAGATATCCCTCGAGTAGCTTTGCGCGAAATTCGAAATAAACAAACAAGCAAAGCTTCACTTACTTTCGATAAAAATTCTAAGTGTCTTACAAAATTTGGCCAATTTGAACAATTTAGTTTAATAAAAACAATAATATGACAATCCAAAGCCTGTTTGTAAATATATTCATAGTATAAGGCCCATTAGATCGAGGATAAGTCTGAAAGGTTTTAACGCTAAGAACCGGCTGTGATGGGTAGAACCCAGATATCCCATTTCATATCTTTCTGGTTAAAAACAAACAAAATATATCACGACACGAACAAGAATTATTTTAACATTTTCAATCAATATCAGTCAGACAAATCAACTGTATAAATAAAGTAGAAAAAATAATGAAAACATAAAAATGTTATGGCTGTCATTATAGTTTAGAACAGTTTTCATAACCAGCGAAATTATGTTCTAAAATACGTGTAACGTATAGTAATATCAACAAACACTGAGGGTGTAAAGAAGAATTAGTAAAAGTAAGTAATTGTCACACCAATTATTTAATGTGGAATAAAATAGGTGTGAAATATGGTAATATCAACAACCACTGAGAGTGTAAAGAAAAATTAGTAAAAGTAAGTAATTGTCACACCATTTATTTAATGTGGAATAAAGTAGGTGTGAAATACAGTAATATTAACAAACACTGAGGGTGTAAAGAAGAGTTAGTAAAAGTAAGTAATTGTCACACCATTTATTTAATGTGGGATAAAGTAGGTGTGAAATATAGTAATATCAACAAACACTGAGGGTGTAGAGAAGAATTAGTAAAAGTAAGTAATTGTCACACCATTTATTTAATGTGGGATAAAGTAGGTGTGAAATATAGTAATATCAACGAACACTGAGGGTGTAGAGAAGAATTAGTAAAAGTAAGTAATTGTCACACCATTTATTTAATGTGGAATAAAGTAGGTGTGAAATATAGTGATATCAACGAACACTGAGAGTGTAGAGAAGAATTAGTAAAAGTAAGTAATTGTCACACCATTTATTTAATGTGGGATAAAGTAGGTGTGAAATATAGTAATATCAACAAACACTGAGGGTGTAGAGAAGAATTAGTAAAAGTAAGTAATTGTCACACCATTTATTTAATGTGGGATAAAGTAGGTGTGAAATATAGTAATATCAACAAACACTGAGGGTGTAGAGAAGAATTAGTAAAAGTAAGTAATTGTCACACCATTTATTTAATGTGGGATAAAGTAGGTGTGAAATATAGTAATATCAACAAACACTGAGGGTGTAAAGAAGAATTAGTAAAAGTAAGTAATTGTCACACCATTTATTTAATGTGGGAAGAAGTAGGTGTGAAATATAGTAATATCAACAAACACTGAGGGTGTAAAGAAGAATTAGTAAAAGTAAGTAATTGTCACACCATTTATTTAATGTGGAATAAAGTAGGTGTGCAATACAGTAATATCAACAAACACTGAGGGTGTAAAGAAGAATTAGTAAAAGTAAGTAATTGTCACACCCTTTATTTAATGTGGGATAAAGTAGGTGTGAAATATAGTAATATTAACAACCACTGAGGGTGTAGAGAAGAATTAGTAAAAGTAAGTAATTGTCACACCATTTATTTAATGTGGGATAAAGTAGGTGTGAAATATAGTAATATCAACAAAACTGAGGGTGTAAAGAAGAATTAGTAAAAGTAAGTAATTGTCACACCAATTATTTAATGTGGAATAAAGTAGGTGTGAAATATAGTATTGTCAACAAACACTGAGGGTGTAAAGAAGAATTAGTAAAAGTAAGTAATAGTCACACCATTTATTTAATGTGGGATAAAGTAGGTGTGAAATACAGTAATATCAACAAAACTGAGGGTGTAAAGAAGAATTAGTAAAGTAAAGTAATTGTCACACCATTTATTTAATGTGGAATAAAGTAGGTGTGAAATATAGTAATATCAACTAACACTGAGGGTGTAGAGAAGAATTAGTAAAAGTAAGTAATAGTCACACCATTTATTTAATGTGGGATAAAGTAGGTGTGAAATACAGTAATATTAACAACCACTGAGGGTGTAAAGAAGAATTAGTAAAAGTAATTGTCACACCATTTATTTAATGTGGGATAAAGTAGGTGTGAAATATAGTAATATCAACCAACACTGAGGGTGTAGAGAAGAATTAGTAAAAGTAAGTAATTGTCACACCATTTATTTAATGTGGGATAAAGTAGGTGTGAAATATAGTAATATCAACGAACACTGAGGGTGTAAAGAAGAATTAGTAAAAGTAATTGTCACACCATTTATTTAATGTGGGATAAAGTAGGTGTGAAATATAGTAATATCAACAAACACTGAAGGTGTAAAGAAGAATTAGTAAAAGTAAGTAATTGTCACACCATTTATTTAATGTGGGATAAAGTAGGTGTGAAATATAGTAATATCAACAAACACTGAGGGTGTAAGAAGAATTAGTAAAAGTAAGTAATTGTCACACCATTTATTTAATGTGGAATAAAGTAGGTGTGAAATATAGTAATATCAACAAACACTGAGGGTGTAGAGAAGAATTAGTAAAAGTAAGTAATTGTCACACCATTTATTTAATGTGGGATAAAGTAGGTGTGAAATATAGTAATATCAACAAACACTGAGGGTGTAAAGAAGAATTGGTAAAAGTAAGTATTTGTCACACCATTTATTTAATGTGGGATAAAGTAGGTGTGAAATATAGTAATATCAACCAACACTGAGGGTGTAGAGAAGAATTAGTAAAAGTAAGTAATTGTCACACCATTTATTTAATGTGGGATAAAGTAGGTGTGAAATATAGTAATATCAACAAACACTGAGGGTGTAAAGAAGAATTAGTAAAAGTAAGTAATTGTCACACCATTTATTTAATGTGGAATAAAGTAGGTGTGCAATACAGTAATATCAACAAACACTGAGGGTGTAAAGAAGAATTAGTAAAGGTAAGTAATTGTCACACCATTTATTTAATGTGGGATGAAGTAGGTGTGAAATATAGTAATATCAACCAACACTGAGGGTGTAAAGAAGAATTAGTAAAAGTAAGTAATTGTCACACCATTTATTTAATGTGGGATAAAGTAGGTGTGAAATATAGTAATATCAACAAAACTGAGGGTGTAAAGAAGAATTAGTAAAAGTAAGTATTTGTCACACCATTTATTTAATGTGGGATAAAGTAGGTGTGAAATATAGTAATATCAACGAACACTGAGGGTGTAGAGAAGAATTAGTAAAAGTAAGTATTTGTCACACCATTTATTTAATGTGGGATAAAGTAGGTGTGAAATATAGTAATATTAACGAACACTGAGGGTGTAAAGAAGAATTAGTAAAAGTAGTAATTGTCACACCATTTATTTAATGTGGGATAAAGTAGGTGTGAAATATAGTAATATCAACAAACACTGAGGGTGTAGAGAAGAATTAGTAAAAGTAAGTAATTGTCACACCATTTATTTAATGTGGAATAAAGTAGGTGTGCAATACAGTAATATCAACAAACACTGAGGGTGTAAAGAAGAATTAGTAAAGGTAAGTATTTGTCACACCATTTATTTAATGTGGGATAAAGTAGGTGTGAAATATAGTAATATCAACAAACACTGAGGGTGTAGAGAAGAATTAGTAAAAGTAAGTAATTGTCACACCATTTATTTAATGTGGGATAAAGTAGGTGTGAAATATAGTAATATCAACAAAACTGAGGGTGTAAAGAAGAATTAGTAAAAGTAGTATTTGTCACACCATTTATTTAATGTGGATAAAGTAGGTGTGAAATATAGTAATATTAACGAACACTGAGGGTGTAGAGAAGAATTAGTAAAAGTAAGTAATTGTCACACCATTTATTTAATGTGGGATAAAGTAGGTGTGAAATATAGTAATATCAACAACCACTGAGGGTGTAAAGAAGAATTAGTAAAAGTAAGTAATTGTCACACCATTTATTTAATGTGGGATGAAGTAGGTGTGAAATATAGTAATATCAACAAACACTGAGGGTGTAAAGAAGAATTAGTAAAAGTAAGTAATTGTCACACCATTTATTTAATGTGGGATAAAGTAGGTGTGAAATATAGTAATATCAACAAAACTGAGGGTGTAAAGAAGAATTAGTAAAAGTAAGTATTTGTCACACCATTTATTTAATGTGGGATAAAGTAGGTGTGAAATATAGTGATATCAACGAACACTGAGGGTGTAGAGAAGAATTAGTAAAAGTAAGTATTTGTCACACCATTTATTTAATGTGGGATAAAGTAGGTGTGAAATATAGTAATATCAACAACCACTGATGGTGTAAAGAAGAATTAGTAAAAGTAAGTAATTGTCACACCATTTATTTAATGTGGGATGAAGTAGGTGTGAAATATAGTAATATCAACAAACACTGAGGGTGTAAAGAAGAATTAGTAAAAGTAAGTAATTGTCACAGGTATAAAATACAGTAGGTGTAAATTATGTGTGTGAGATAAAGTAGGTATGAAATATGGTCGTTTTAAAGTTAATTATGTTTGAAATAAAATATGCATATAAATACAAACTACTGATTTAATGTACCATTTCAAGCCCTGTTTTCAGTTTTTATGCCCCTGGGCATTAAACTGGTGTCTCAGCCTGTTTGTTCGTAAATGAAAGTGAAACATGAAACACGTTCACACATTAATGGTGTTGGCAGTTCATTCGCAAAGACTGATCTTTAATTAGTTATTTTTAGATAGTTTCATCAGATTAATTAGTTGTTTGAATATTTATTTTCACATTTCATTTGTTTGTTTGCCTCTGAATAAAGCCACATTGGGCTATTTGTTGTGTCTACCGCTGGAAATCAAACGTCGGATTTCAGCGTCATAAGTCCTTAAACTTAGTGCTGTTCCACAGAGAGGGACTTTTACAATAAGGGTTAAAATTGTTTTAGCATCTTGTGTTCTATATCGAATAGCAACTGAACATAAGCATGGAGAACAACTATCCAGTAAAGGGTAAAGAACACGAACCGTGCTTCGTTATTAAATTTGTCTTGTAGTGAATCGTTTAATACTAGAAGTAAAAAAACAACAAAAAACAACTGTTTTCTTTCACAACTCTGTAGACACATACCTGCAAGGTCTCATCCCATACACTATTTCTTCTCACAGCTCTGTAGACAGTTAATTGTAAGGTATTATCCCCTACAATGTTTTCTCTCAGCTCTGTAGACAGTTACAAAGTACAAGTACAAATAAACAGAAAAACAGCGCGTGAACGTCAGCTACAGATTTGAGGGTGATTTTCAAGCTTAGTCAAAGGTGAATAACAATGCTTATATAGCACAGATAGCCCTCGTGTAGCTGTGCGCGAAATTCAAAACAAACAAGCAAATACTTGTATGGATATTCTGTGGAAAACGTGTTTTTAAAGGCTACGTCGCCGGTTGGGTTTAAATGTTTATTTAAATGAAATTTATGAAAAAATAGAAATATGAAATAAGTAAGACATACAGGAATAAAGGCATTATTATGATAATGTTATTCATGAATATATTTGATATGTTCGTTTGTTTGTTATGCATTTCACTCAAAGCTACACGAGGGCTATCTGCGCTACCCGTCCCTAATTTAGCAGCGTAAGACTAGAGGGAAGGGAACTAGTCATCACCACCCACCGCCAACTCTTGGGCTACCCTTTTACCAACGAATAGTGGGATTGACCGTCACTATATAACGCCCCCACGGCTGAAAGGGCGAGCATGTTTTATGTGACGAAGATTCGAACCCGCAACCCTTAGATTACCAGTCCAGTTCCTTAACCACCTGGCCATGCCGGGGCCTCTTTGATATGTGATTTTTTTAACTTCTACTTTTTGTAGTTAATGTTAAGTGTTTCCTAAAATATATTGATTGGTCATATTTAATATAAAATAGTTTCGATTCTTTGTCTTTTTTAAATAGTAGTATTGACATACGTTTTTAAATTTTAACATTAACACGTGTTTTTATATTATAATAACACATGTTTCTAGATGGTAATATTAACACACGTTTCTAGATGGTAATATTAACACGTTTCTCTATGGTAATATTAACACGTTTCTGTGAGGTAATATTAACACTTGCTTCTGTGAGGTATTATTAACACACATTTCTAGATGGTAATATTAACACATGTTTCTGTAAAATAATATTAACACACATTTCTAGATGGTAATATGAAGACACGTTTCTAGATGGTAATATTAACACACATTTCTAGATGGTAATATTAAGACACGTTTCCATAAGGTAATATTAACACACATTTCTTGATGGTAATATGAAGACACGTCTCTATAAGGTAATATTAACACACATTTCTAGATGGTAATATTAAGACACGTCTCTATAAGGTATTATTAACACACATTTCTCGATGGTAATATTAAGACACGTCTCTATAAGGTAATATTAACACACATATCCAAATGGTAATATGAAGACACGTTTCCATCAGGTAATAGTAACACACATTTCTAGATGGTAATATAAACGCACGTCTCTATAAGGTATTATTAACACACATTTCTCTATGGTAATATTAAGACACGTCTCTATAAGGTAATATTAACACACATATCCAAATGGTAATATGAAGACACGTTTCCATCAGGTAATAGTAACACACATTTCTAGATGGTAATATAAACGCACGTCTCTATAAGGTAATATTAACACACATTTCTTGATGGTAATATTAAGACACGTCTCTATAAGGTAATATTAACACACATTTCTAGATGGTAATATTAAGACACGTTTCCATCAGGTAATATTAACAGACGTCTCTATAAGGTAATATTAACACACATTTCCAAATGGTAATATGAAGACACGTTTTCATTAGGTAATAGTAACACACGTCTCTATAAGGTAATATTAACACACATTTCTAGATGGTAATATTAAGACACGTCTCTATAAGGTAATATTAACACACATTTCTAGATGGTAATATTAAGACACGTCTCTATAAGGTAATATTAACACACATTTCTAGATGGTAATATTAAGACACGTCTCTATAAGGTAATATTAACACACATATCCAAATGGTAATATGAAGACACGTTTCCATCAGGTAATAGTAACACACATTTATAGATGGTAATATAAACACACGTCTCTATAAGGTAATATTAACACACATTTCTAGATGGTAATATTAAGACACGTCTCTATAAGGTAATATTAACACACATTTCTAGATGGTAATATTAAGACACGTCTCTATAAGGTAATATTAACACACAATTGTAGATGGTAATATTAAGACACGTCTCTATAAGGTATTATTAACACACATTTCTAGATGGTAATATTAAGACACGTCTCCATAAGGTAATATTAACACACATTTCTCGATGGTAATATTAAGACACGTCTCTATAAGGTAATATTAACACACATTTCTAGATGGTAATATTAAGACACGTCTCTATAAGGTAATATTAACACACATTTCTAGATGGTAATATTAAGACACGTCTCTATAAGGTAATATTAAGACACGTTTCCATAAGGTATTATTAACACACATTTCTAGATGGTAATATTAACACATGTTTCTGTAAGGTAATATTAACACACATTTCTAGATGGTAATATTAAGACACGTCTCTATAAGGTAATATTAACACACATTTCTAGATGGTAATATTAAGACACGTCTCTATAAGGTAATATTAACACACAATTGTAGATGGTAATATTAAGACACGTCTCTATAAGGTATTATTAACACACATTTCTAGATGGTAATATTAAGACACGTCTCCATAAGGTAATATTAACACACATTTCTCGATGGTAATATTAACACGTTTCTGTAAGGTAATATTAACACACATTTCTAGATGGTAATATTAAGACACGTCTCTATAAGGTAATATTAACACACATTTCTAGATGGTAATATTAAGACACGTCTCTATAAGGTATTATTAACACACATTTCTAGATGGTAATATTAAGACACGCCTCTATAAGGTAATATTAAGACACGCCTCTATAAGGTAATATTAACACACATTTCTAGATGATAATATAAACACATGCTTCTCTCTGGTAATATTAACACGTTTCTGTAAGGTAATATTAACACTTGCTTTTGTGAGGTATTATTAACACACATATCTAGATGGTAATATTAACACATGTTTCTCTTAGGTAATATTAACATATGTTTCTGTAAGGTAATATTAACACACGTTTCTATAACGTAATATTAACACACATTTCTAGATAGTAATATTAAGACACGTCTCTATAAGGTAATATTAACACACATTTCTAGATGGTAATATTAACACGTCTCTCACACTGTTTGTAAAAAGAAACTACAGCTAATTTGGATAATATACAAGTTGTAGAATCACCAATAAATTTTAAAATTCTATAGCGACGTATCATTTGTACTCTGTTAACATGACGATGTTTCACAGTCAGTCTCTTATCACAAATTGTTTTAGTTTCTTCTACTTTTTGTCTTTAAGTTGTTTAAACGACTTACGTTGGCCGCGCACATTCTTGTAAATGAATCTGTCTTTACACGAGAAACTCCAAGTGCATCTTGGACTACTCTGTTGATACAGATTAAATTGTACGTTAAAAAAAAAAACATTCCGCGTTTTGGCGGGGCTCAAACTTAGCACTTGGATCATCATCACTAGCGCCATCTAGGGAGGAAGAGGTCAGAACTGAACCACAATATCCACGCAGAATAACAGCGCTAACTAATAACTGTAGCCCTTTTCCTTGTTTCAGTTTCAGTTTTGTTTATCTGTTGACGTAATCGACATGAAATGCTATCCCTCATGGCTAAAGAAAGAAACTTCAGTGAAAAAAAAAAGAGAAAAACAACAACACTTTGTGTTATGATAACACTAGTTTTTAATCTAACTGCTAGTAATTTGTCATTGCAGTGACCTTCAGAGTCGTTAGCCCATTAGTGTAGAGGCCTTGCACGTGACGTCATGAAACAAAACTTCCGGTTTCGTTCGACGCCACCATATTGGACGTTAAACGTTCCCTTCTCGCGGCCGACAACAATCTGTAACAATACCAGATACGGTAAGACTTTGTATGGTATCATTGACGTAAGCATCGCATTTGGCAAAAGGTATCCATTCGAAATCCTAGAGTTATTCAGTTTAACGACATATATCCTTCATGTTGTTATTTAGATTACTTACGCTGTCAAATAGCACGATATCAGAAGATAGATTTAGTTACTCATAGACGAATGTCTGCACTACGGTGTGACCTGATGCTAGTGGTCTTATCCGTCAATTTCTTATTCACATTAAACGATGTCACATCTTGAAGAAACTTTGTTTCGCCACACCTGTAACCAAGTAGACTGTAATTGCCATCATAACTTAGGCTTAATTGTCAGATGGAACATCCCTATAACTAAGGAATAGCTGTGTCCAGTTTCGAACCACTGTTCAGAGTGGAGGCAGATAGTTAAAATATACCACAGTCACAACGGCTTCCTTTTTTTTTCTGGCTCCTTGAACTGAATAGTGGAATTTACTGTCACTTTTTTAACACACCCTCAGCTGAAAGAGCATGCTCAGTAGTATATCGTGGTTAGACCCAGTGTTGGTTAACAATGATGTATTCTGCAGCTTACAACATTTGAAAACTAAACACTGGAGCACGGTTAACGTTCTCAGAGTTTATAAGCTCTGAGGAACATTAACAATGGCGTTGAGACGGTGTGGCTTACATTAGAAGGTCGTAGTAGCTATGGCAACAAATAACCTTTCCAGATCAAAATTCGAATAAAAAACGTATATTCTTTGTGGATTGATTTGTTTGTATTACTAACACTTTTCTGTTAACGACAGTGAAACACCCACCAGTATTATCGTCCCCTCGATCACCCTGGTAACCCAGGAAAAATCCAAAGAAAAAAGATGACAAAAACTGGTGGGTTTGGGACTTAGAACTCTCCACTCGTTGAAGTTTAAGAGGATAAGCTAAACAATAAAAACACAGTTGTAAAAAACGGTTCTTTCTTTTTATTACAATTTTGTTCTTTTTGTTACATTTAGGAGTTGTTTTTTTTTTTTGTTGTTGTTGACAAATACGCTCGACTAAATCACAGTCGATTTTACTGTAGCCAACTGCTGACAAGTCCAGTGTTCCCGTTAATCTACCTTTCTTAGTATCTAGCCACTTGTTTCCAAGAAATGTTCCGCTAAACTTCGTAATAACGTCGCCAGATATTCAGGGGTAACTCTGCAACTCACAATGATGGGCAGGAAACCGATGACTCCTTGTGTAGCTTTCTGCTCAGTAACAAACTGCATTAAAATGTTTTGTTTTTTCCCTAAGATTGTTTCGTTTTGTAGTTTTTTAAAGTGAATGTCTCGAAGTGTGACGTCACACAATAAGCTTCGAAACAAGAATATTCTTAACGTTCTCTAGAAACGACATTTTAATTATAATCTAACCTTAATTTATTTTCTTCTGACATGGCCAGGAAGTTAAGACTCTCGACTTGCACACTGAGGGTCGCGAGTTCGAATCCCCGTCATATCCAGTATGTTCGCCCTTTAAGCCGTTGAGGTGTTATAAAGTGACAATCAATCCCACTATTCGTTGAAAAAAAAGAGTACCCCAAGAGTTGGCGGTGGGTGGTGGTGACTAGCTGCCTTCCCTCTAGTCTTACACTGCTAAATTAGGGACGACTAGCGCAGATAGCCATCGTGTAGCTTTGCAGGAAATTAAAAAAAATCTTTTAGACTGCAGTAATACTTCGATAAGTCTGACGGCTTATAACGTTAAAAACCGGGTTTTGATACATGTGGTCGGCACCATGTATATTATATATATAGGCCATTGTATATCTATATGATTAACAACAAAGAAATAGTTTCTCTTTATTAGCTCGCCGGTGAGACCGCAGTAAGTCTTGGGAAATCAAGGGTTTGATTTCTGTCGGTGAATACAGCAATAGTCAAATGTGGCTTTGCTATTACAAAAACACGTACACATAACATTAAATTACCCGTACTGACACCGCCGTACGTCTATGGAATTACAACGCTCGAAACCGGATTTCGATACCCGTGTTGGGCAGAGCACAGATAAGCCAGTCCATTGTTGTAGCTCGGAACTTCGTTCGAAAGAAAGCCTTTTTCCAATTAAAGCTACAAAATTATCACCGCCACATATTTGGCACTTGAAACAAACATCTAAGACGGAAGAACAGTAGTCGAATTGATAATAAAATATAAGTCTCAGGGATTATTTAGAATTGTTTACAACTACGTGTTAGCACGTTTTTATACCAAGAGTGTAATTATATTTCGATAAAAGTTTCATAAGAAATCATATCTGGGTAAGCATGTTACTCAAGTTAACACTTTATTATAACACAGAAAAACATTGAATAATATTCAGTGTTCATTGGATCAATTTCTCTTTGAGCTGCTGCACTGTGGCTAAAAGGGCCACTTCTTTCACTCTTATGACCTTGAAATATACAACTTTCTTTGGTTCTTGTGGTTACAAGCTTCTGTGGCAGAATTCTTGGAAAAATTAGAAACATAAATTTTACGGAAATGGTCGGTTAAGTTGCGTGACTGGGAGCTTTTAGTTTTCCATATGATCTAGCCATCGATAACAGACACGCACTTTTTAACTCGCGCCATCTAGTGACTGATGCTTTAATATAAAGTTAGTATCCTAAATCCAGTAAGACTTATCAAGCTATTATTACATTTTAGAGTCCTTGTTATGCATCTTTAACATTCTCAATTAACTTATATAGGTCTCCTGATAAAAACAAGGGTTGGCTTTTTGTATATAAATTACGACTTCAATCCATTTAGTGACAAGTGTAATGGAAACAAAGCTTTTTCTTTGTTTTTGAATTTCGTGCAAAGCTACATGAGGGCTAGCCGTCTCTATTTTAGCAGTGTAAGACTCTTGGGCTACACTTTTACCAAACCAATAGTGGGATTGACCGTCACATGATAACGCACCCACGGCTGAAAGGGCGAGCATGTTTGGTGTGACTGGAATTCGAGCCCGGGACCCTCAGATTACGAGTCGAGCGCCTGGCCATGCCGGGCTTCTTTGTTTTTACAAAGTTGAAACACTTACGTGAACAGCTCACACTATACAGAAGTAACGAATGCCATCATTAACCACTTTTTTGTCTAACTCAACAGAAGTCATCCAGCTACACGTTATAAGTGAAATCTACAAACAAAATTTAATTTACAGAGACGACACCATTTCGTCTGTGGTATTGACTAAGTGTATTTTTTCTTGAAACATATTTGTCAAATACATTTTTATTTGGTTAGTTATAAGATTTTTCACTGTTAAAAGTTCTTTTATCGTGTCATCCCCCTACCTCCAAGTGGCACAGCGATATGTCTGATGGCTTACAACGCTATAAATCGGGTTTAGCTACCTGCAGTGAGCAGAACACAGACAGCCCATCGTGTAGCTTTGTGGTGAATTACAAATGTCTTTTGTCGTATATCAATTCCTCTTCTTTTAGTATTGTAACGTCCAAACAACTCCAGTTTATTGGGCGATATCTGATAAATGGAACATCTTGAACTTCGTACTTATAAAGATAAATACGTTGTGCCACGAGAAAAATATGACATGTTTTATTAACTTGGTTCTTGCTTCAAAGCTAATTCTGCCAACTCTTTTCATCGCTAGAGACAAGAGTCAGTTCGAATTACAAAAAAAATCAATTATGGATGTGTTTGACATCACGGACCGTTCTGTGCTCCAAACACATTCAAACAGAGCTCAGACAAAATTTATGACACATAGGATACTAAATACTAAAGAAGACTCCAAAGTTCACTTCTCAGAAAGAAAGCTTACCTTTCGAGAGTTCACCATACAAGTGTAATAACATAGTGTTCTCTTGATCACCATACAAGTGTAATATCATAGTGTTCTCTTGATCTCCATACAAGTGTAATATCATAGTGTTCTCTTGATCTCCATACAAGTGTAATAACATAGTGTTCTCTTGATCCCCATACAAGTGTAATAACATAGTGTTCTCTTGATCCCCATACAAGTGTAATAACATAGTGTTCTCTTGATCTCCATACAAGTGTAATAACATAGTGTTCTCTTGATCCCCATACAAGTGTAATAACATAGTGTTCTCTTGATCCCCATACAAGTGTAATAACATAGTGTTCTCTTGATCCCCATACAAGTGTAATAACATAGTGTTCTCTTGATCTCCCATACAAGTGTAATAACATAGTGTTCTCTTGATCTCCATACAAGTAATAACATAGTGTTCTCTTGATCCCCATACAAGTGTAATAACATAGTGTTCTCTTGATCCCCATACAAGTGTAATAACATAGTGTTCTCTTGATCCCATACAGTGTAGTGTAATAACATAGTGTTCTCTTGATCTCCATACAAGTGTAATAACATAGTGTTCTCTTGATCCCCATACAAGTGTAATAACATAGTGTTCTCTTGATCCCCATACAAGTGTAATAACATAGTGTTCTCTTGATCCCCATACAAGTGTAATAACATAGTGTTCTCTTGATCCCCATACAAGTGTAATAACATAGTGTTCTCTTGATCCCCATACAAGTGTAATAACATAGTGTTCTCTTGATCCCCATACAAGTGTAATAACATAGTGTTCTCTTGATCTCCATACAAGTGTAATAACATAGTGTTCTCTTGATCTCCATACAAGTGTAATAACATAGTGTTCTCTTGATCCCCATACAAGTGTAATAACATAGTGTTCTCTTGATCCCCATACAAGTGTAATAACATAGTGTTCTCTTGATCTCCATACAAGTGTAATAACATAGTGTTCTCTTGATCCCCATACAAGTGTAATAACATAGTGTTCTCTTGAGTGTTCTCTTGATCCCATACAAGTGTAATAACATAGTGTTCTCTTGATCTCCATACAAGTGTAATAACATAGTGTTCTCTTGATCTCCATACAAGTGTAATAACATAGTGTTCTCTTTCCTACTCATAGTGTTCTCTTGATCTCCATACAAGTGTAATATCATAGTGTTCTCTTGATCCCCATACAAGTGTAATAACATAGTGTTCTCTTGATCCCCATACAAGTGTAATAACAGTGTTCTCTTGATCTACCCATACAAGTGTAATAACATAGTGTTCTCTTGATCTCCATACAAGTGTAATAACATAGTGTTCTCTTGATCTCCATACAAGTGTAATAACATAGTGTTCTCTTGATCCCCATACAAGTGTAATAACATAGTGTTCTCTTGATCCCCATACAAGTGTAATAACATAGTGTTCTCTTGATCTCCATACAAGTGTAATAACATAGTGTTCTCTTGATCCCATACAAGTGTAATAACATAGTGTTCTCTTGATCTCCATACAAGTGTAATAACATAGTGTTCTCTTGATCTCCATACAAGTGTAATAACATAGTGTTCTCTTGATCCCCATACAAGTGTAATAGTGTTCTCATAGTGTTCTCTTGATCCCATACAAGTGTAATAACATAGTGTTCTCTTGATCCCATACAAGTGTAATAACATAGTGTTCTCTTGATCTCCATACAAGTGTAATAACATAGTGTTCTCTTGATCTCCATACAAGTGTAATAACATAGTGTTCTCTTGATCTCCATACAAGTGTAATAACATAGTGTTCTCTTGATCTCCATACAAGTGTAATATCATAGTGTTCTCTTGATCCCCATACAAGTGTAATAACATAGTGTTCTCTTGATCCCCATACAAGTGTAATAACATAGTGTTCTCTTGATCCCCATACAAGTGTAATAACATAGTGTTCTCTTGATCCCCATACAAGTGTAATAACATAGTGTTCTCTTGATCTTGATCTCCCATACAAGTGTAATAACATAGTGTTCTCTTGATCCCCATACAAGTGTAATAACATAGTGTTCTCTTGATCTCCATACAAGTGTAATAACATAGTGTTCTCTTGATCCCCATACAAGTGTAATAACATAGTGTTCTCTTGATCTCCATACAAGTGTAATAACATAGTGTTCTCTTGATCCCCATACAAGTGTAATAATATCATAGTGTTCTTGATCCCCATACAAGTGTAATAACATAGTGTTCTCTTGATCCCATACAAGTGTAATAACATAGTGTTCTCTTGATCTCCATACAAGTGTAATAACATAGTGTTCTCTTGATCTCCATACAAGTGTAATAACATAGTGTTCTCTTGATCCCCATACAAGTGTAATAACAGTGTTCTCTTGATCTCCATACAAGTGTAATAACATAGTGTTCTCTTGATCTCCATACAAGTGTAATAACATAGTGTTCTCTTGATCCCATACAAGTGTAATACATAGTGTTCTCTTGATCCCCATACAAGTGTAATATCATAGTGTTCTCTTGACTCCATACAAGTGTAATAACATAGTGTTCTCTTGATCCCCATACAAGTGTAATAACATAGTGTTCTCTTGATCCCCTACAAGTGTAATAACATAGTGTTCTCTTGATCTCCATACAAGTGTAATAACATAGTGTTCTCTTGATCCCCATACAAGTGTAATAACATAGTGTTCTCTTGATCCCCATACAAGTGTAATAACATAGTGTTCTCTTGATCTCCATACAAGTGTAATAACATAGTGTTCTCTTGATCTCCATACAAGTGTAATAACATAGTGTTCTCTTGATCCCCATACAAGTGTAATAACATAGTGTTCTCTTGATCCCCATACAAGTGTAATATCATAGTGTTCTCTTGATCCCCATACAAGTGTAATAACATAGTGTTCTCTTGATCTCCATACAAGTGTAATATCATAGTGTTCTCTTGATCCCCATACAAGTGTAATAACATAGTGTTCTCTTGATCCCCATACAAGTGTAATAACATAGTGTTCTCTTGATCTCCATACAAGTGTAATAACATAGTGTTCTCTTGATCCCCATACAAGTGTAATAACATAGTGTTCTCTTGATCTTGATCCATACAAGTGTACATAGTGTTCTCTTGATCTCCATACAAGTGTAATAACATAGTGTTCTCTTGATCCCATACAAGTGTAATAACATAGTGTTCTCTTGATCCCATACAGTGTTCTCTTGAGTGTACAAGTGTAATAACATAGTGTTCTCTTGATCCCCATACAAGTGTAATAACATAGTGTTCTCTTGATCCCATACAAGTGTAATAACATAGTGTTCTCTTGATCTCCCATACAAGTGTAATAACATAGTGTTCTCTTGATCTCCATACAAGTGTAATAACATAGTGTTCTCTTGATCCCCATACAAGTGTAATAACATAGTGTTCTCTTGATCTCCCATACAAGTGTAATAACATAGTGTTCTCTTGATCCCATACAAGTGTAATAACATAGTGTTCTCTTGATCCCCATACAAGTGTAATAACATAGTGTTCTCTTGATCTCCCATACAAGTGTAATAACATAGTGTTCTCTTGATCCCCATACAAGTGTAATAACATAGTGTTCTCTTGATCCCCATACAAGTGTAATACAGTGTTCTCTTGATCCCCATACAAGTGTAATAACATAGTGTTCTCTTGATCTCCATACAAGTGTAATAACATAGTGTTCTCTTGATCTCCATACAAGTGTAATAACATAGTGTTCTCTTGATCTCCATACAAGTGTAATAGTGTTCTCTTGATCTCCATACAAGTGTAATAACATAGTGTTCTGATCTCCTACAAGTGTAATCCATACAAGTGTAATATCATAGTGTTCTCTTGATCTCCATACAAGTGTAATAACATAGTGTTCTCTTGATCCCCATACAAGTGTAATAACATAGTGTTCTCTTGATCCCCATACAAGTGTAATAACATAGTGTTCTCTTGATCCCCATACAAGTGTAATAACATAGTGTTCTCTTGATCCCCATACAAGTGTAATAACATAGTGTTCTCTTGATCCCCATACAAGTGTAATAACATAGTGTTCTCTTGATCTCCATACAAGTGTAATAACATAGTGTTCCATACAAGTGTAATAACATAGTGTTCTCTTGATCTCCTACAAGTGTAATAACATAGTGTTCTCTTGATCTCCATACAAGTGTAATAACATAGTGTTCTCTTGATCCCCCTACAAGTGTAATAACATAGTGTTCTCTTGATCTCCATACAAGTGTAATAACATAGTGTTCTCTTGATCTCCATACAAGTGTAATAACATAGTGTTCTCTTGATCTCCATACAAGTGTAATAACATAGTGTTCTCTTGATCCCCATACAAGTGTAATAACATAGTGTTCTCTTGATCCCCATACAAGTGTAATAACATAGTGTTCTCTTGATCCCCTACAAGTGTAATAACATAGTGTTCTCTTGATCCCCATACAAGTGTAATAACATAGTGTTCTCTTGATCCCCATACAAGTGTAATAACATAGTGTTCTCTTGATCTCCATACAAGTGTAATACATAGTGTTCTCTTGATCCCCATACAAGTGTAATAACAGTGTTCTCTTGATCTCCATACAAGTGTAATAACATAGTGTTCTCTTGATCCCCATACAAGTGTAATAACATAGTGTTCTCTTGATCCCCATACAAGTGTAATAACATAGTGTTCTCTTGATCTCCATACAAGTGTAATAACATAGTGTTCTCTTGATCCCCATACAAGTGTAATAACATAGTGTTCTCTTGATCTCCATACAAGTGTAATAACATAGTGTTCTCTTGATCTCCATACAAGTGTAATAACATAGTGTTCTCTTGATCCCCATACAAGTGTAATAACATAGTGTTCTCTTGATCTCTATACAAGGGTAATACCATAGTGTTCTCTTGATCTCCATACAAGTGTAATAACATAGTGTTCTCTTGATCCCCATACAAGTGTAATAACATAGTGTTCTCTTGATCCCCATACAAGTGTAATAACATAGTGTTCTCTTGATCCCCATACAAGTGTAATAACATAGTGTTCTCTTGATACCCATACAAGTGTTCTCTTGATCCCCATACAAGTGTAATAACATAGTGTTCTCTTGATCTCCATACAAGTGAGTGTTCTCTTGATCTCCATACAAGTGTAATAACATAGTGTTCTCTTGATCTCCATACAAGTGTAATAACATAGTGTTCTCTTGATCTCCATACAAGTGTAATAACATAGTGTTCTCTTGATCTCCATACAAGTGTAATAACATAGTGTTCTCTTGATCTCCATACAAGTGTAATAACATAGTGTTCTCTTGATCTCCCATACAAGTGTAATAACATAGTGTTCTCTTGATCTCCATACAAGTGTAATAACATAGTGTTCTCTTGATCTCCATACAAGTGTAATAACATAGTGTTCTCTTGATCCCCATACAAGTGTAATAACATAGTGTTCTCTTGTAATCATAGTGTTCTCTTGATCCCATACAAGTGTAATGATCCCATACAAGTGTAATAACATAGTGTTCTCTTGATCTCCATACAAGTGTAATATCATAGTGTTCTCTTGATCTCCCATACAAGTGTAATAACATAGTGTTCTCTTGATCTCCATACAAGTGTAATAACATAGTGTTCTCTTGATCCATACCATACAAGTGTAATAACATAGTGTTCTCTTGATCTCCATACAAGTGTAGTGTTCTCTTGATCCCCATACATAGTGTTCTCTTGATCCCCATACAAGTGTAATAACATAGTGTTCTCTTGATCTCCATACAAGTGTAATAACATAGTGTTCTCTTGATCCCCATACAAGTGTAATAACATAGTGTTCTCTTGATCCCCATACAAGTGTAATAACATAGTGTTCTCTTGATCCCCATACAAGTGTAATAACATAGTGTTCTCTTGATCTCCATACAAGTGTAATAACATAGTGTTCTCTTGATCCCCATACAAGTGTAATAACATAGTGTTCTCTTGATCCCCATACAAGTGTAATAACATAGTGTTCTCTTGATCCCATACAAGTGTAAAATCTCCATAGTGTTCTCATACTAGTGTTCTCTTGATCTCCATACAAGTGTAATAACATAGTGTTCTCTTGATCTCCATACAAGTGTAATAACATAGTGTTCTCTTGATCTCCATACAAGTGTAATAACATAGTGTTCTCTTGATCTCCATACAAGTGTAATAACATAGTGTTCTCTTGATCTCCATACAAGTGTAATAACATAGTGTTCTCTTGATCTCCATACAAGTGTAATATCATAGTGTTCTCTTGATCTCCATACAAGTGTAATATCATAGTGTTCTCTTGATCTCCATACAAGTGTAATATCATAGTGTTCTCTTGATCTCCATACAAGTGTAATAACATAGTGTTCTCTTGATCTCCATACAAGTGTAATATCATAGTGTTCTCTTGATCCCCATACAAGTGTAATAACATAGTGTTCTCTTGATCTCCATACAAGTGTAATAACATAGTGTTCTCTTGATCCCCATACAAGTGTAATAACATAGTGTTCTCTTGATCTCCATACAAGTGTAATAACATAGTGTTCTCTTGATCCCCATACAAGTGTAATAACATAGTGTTCTCTTGATCCCCATACAAGTGTAATAACATAGTGTTCTCTTGATCTCCATACAAGTGTAATAACATAGTGTTCTCTTGATCTCCATACAAGTGTAATAACATAGTGTTCTCTTGATCTCCATACAAGTGTAATAACATAGTGTTCTCTTGATCTCCATACAAGTGTAATAACATAGTGTTCTCTTGATCCCCTCCCATACAAGTGTAATAACATAGTGTTCTCTTGATCCCCATACAAGTGTAATAACATAGTGTTCTCTTGATCCCCATACAAGTGTAATAACATAGTGTTCTCTTGATCTCCATACAAGTGTAATAACATAGTGTTCTCTTGATCTCCATACAAGTGTAATAACATAGTGTTCTCTTGATCCCCATACAAGTGTAATAACATAGTGTTCTCTTGATCTCCATACAAGTGTAATACATAGTGTTCTCTTGTACAAGTGTAATAACATAGTGTTCTCTTGATACAAGTGTAATAACATAGTGTTCTCTTGATCCCCATACAAGTGTAATAACATAGTGTTCTCTTGATCCCCATACAAGTGTAATAACATAGTGTTCTCTTGATCTCCATACAAGTGTAATAACATAGTGTTCTCTTGATCTCCATACAAGTGTAATAACATAGTGTTCTCTTGATCCCCATACAAGTGTAATAACATAGTGTTCTCTTGATCTCCATACAAGTGTAATAACATAGTGTTCTCTTGATCTCCATACAAGTGTAATAACATAGTGTTCTCTTGATCTCCATACAAGTGTAATAACATAGTGTTCTCTTGATCCCCATACAAGTGTAATAACATAGTGTTCTCTTGATCTCCATACAAGTGTAATAACATAGTGTTCTCTTGATCCCCATACAAGTGTAATAACATAGTGTTCTCTTGATCCCCATACAAGTGTAATAACATAGTGTTCTCTTGATCCCCATACAAGTGTAATAACATAGTGTTCTCTTGATCTCCATACAAGTAATATCATAGTGTTCTCTTGATCTCCATACAAGTGTAATACCATAGTGTTCTCTTGATCCCCATACAAGTGTAATATCATAGTGTTCTCTTGATCTCCATACAAGTGTAATAACATAGTGTTCTCTTGATCTCCATACAAGTGTAATAACATAGTGTTCTCTTGATCCCCATACAAGTGTAATAACATAGTGTTCTCTTGATCTCCATACAAGTGTAATACATAGTGTTCTCTTGATCTCCATACAAGTGTAATAACATAGTGTTCTCTTGATCTCCATACAAGTGTAATAACATAGTGTTCTCTTGATCTCCATACAAGTGTAATATCATAGTGTTCTCTTGATCTCCATACAAGTGTAATATCATAGTGTTCTCTTGATCTCCATACAAGTGTAATAACATAGTGTTCTCTTGATCTCCATACAAGTGTAATATCATAGTGTTCTCTTGATCTCCATACAAGTGTAATAACATAGTGTTCTCTTGATCTCCATACAAGTGTAATAACATAGTGTTCTCTTGATCTCCATACAAGTGTAATAACATAGTGTTCTCTTGATCCCCATACAAGTGTAATAGTGTTCTCTTGATCCCCATAGTGTAATTCTCTTGATCCCCATACAAGTGTAATAACATAGTGTTCTCTTGATCCCCATACAAGTGTAATAACATAGTGTTCTCTTGATCCCCATACAAGTGTAATAACATAGTGTTCTCTTGATCCCCATACAAGTGTAATAACATAGTGTTCTCTTGATCCCCATACAAGTGTAATAACATAGTGTTCTCTTGATCTCCATACAAGTGTAATAACATAGTGTTCTCTTGATCCCCATACAAGTGTAATAACATAGTGTTCTCTTGATCCCCATACAAGTGTAATAACATAGTGTTCTCTTGATCTCCATACAAGTGTAATAACATAGTGTTCTCTTGATCTCCATACAAGTGTAATAACATAGTGTTCTCTTGATCTCCATACAAGTGTAATAACATAGTGTTCTCTTGATCCCCATACAAGTGTAATAACATAGTGTTCTCTTGATCTCCATACAAGTGTAATATCATAGTGTTCTCTTGATCCCCATACAAGTGTAATAACATAGTGTTCTCTTGATCTCCATACAAGTGTAATAACATAGTGTTCTCATACAAGTGTAATATCATAGTGTTCTCTTGATCTCCATACAAGTGTAATAACATAGTGTTCTCTTGATCTCCATACAAGTGTAATAACATAGTGTTCTCTTGATCTCCATACAAGTGTAATAACATAGTGTTCTCTTGATCCCCATACAAGTGTAATAACATAGTGTTCTCTTGATCTCCATACAAGTGTAATAACATAGTGTTCTCTTGATCTCCATACAAGTGTAATAACATAGTGTTCTCTTGATCTCCATACAAGTGTAATAACATAGTGTTCTCTTGATCCCCATACAAGTGTAATAACATAGTGTTCTCTTGATCCCCATACAAGTGTGTAACATAGTGTTCTCTTGATCCCCATACAAGTGTAATCATAGTGTTCTCTTGATCTCCATACAAGTGTAATAACATAGTGTTCTCTTGATCCCCATACAAGTGTAATAACATAGTGTTCTCTTGATCCCCATACAAGTGTAATAACAAGTGTAATAACATAGTGTTCTCTTGATCTCCATACAAGTGTAATAACATAGTGTTCTCTTGATCTCCATACAAGTGTAATAACATAGTGTTCTCTTGATCTCCATACAAGTGTAATAACATAGTGTTCTCTTGATCTCCATACAAGTGTAATATACATAGTGTTCTCTTGATCTCCATACAAGTGTAATAATCTCCATAGTGTTCTCTTGATCTCCATACAAGTGTAATAACATAGTGTTCTCTTGATCCCCATACAAGTGTAATAACATAGTGTTCTCTTGATCCCCATACAAGTGTAATAGTGTTCTCTTGATCCCCATACAAGTGTAATAACATAGTGTTCTCTTGATCTCCCCATACAAGTGTAATAACATAGTGTTCTCTTGATTCCCCTACAAGTGTAATAACATAGTGTTCTCTTGATCCCCTACAAGTGTAAAAACATAGTGTTCTCTTGATCCCTCTACAAGTGTAAAAACATAGTGTTTTCTTGATCTCCATACAAGTGTAATAACATAGTGTTCTCTTGATCCCCATACAAGTGTAATAACATTGTCTTCTCTTGATCACCATACAAGTGTAGTAACAGTGTTCTCTTGATCTCCATACAAGTGAAATATCATAGTGTTCTCTTGATCTCCATACAAGTGAGTGTTCTCTTGATCTCCATACAAGTGTAATAACATAGTGTTCTCTTGATCTCCATACAAGTGTAATATAACATAGTGTTCTCTTGATCTCCATACAAGTGTAATAGTGTTCTCTTGACATAGTGTTCTCTTGATCTCCATACAAGTGTAATATCATAGTGTTCTCTTGATCCCCATACAAGTGTAATAACATAGTGTTCTCTTGATCTCCATACAAGTGTAATAACATAGTGTTCTCTTGATCCCCATACAAGTGTAATAACATAGTGTTCTCTTGATCTCCATACAAGTGTAATAACATAGTGTTCTCTTGATCTCCATACAAGTGTAATAACATAGTGTTCTCTTGATCCCCATACAAGTGTAATAACATAGTGTTCTCTTGATCCCCATACAAGTGTAATAACATAGTGTTCTCTTGATCCCCATACAAGTGTAATAACATAGTGTTCTCTTGATCCCCATACAAGTGTAATAACATAGTGTTCTCTTGATCTCCCATACAAGTGTAATAACATAGTGTTCTCTTGATCTCCATACAAGTGTAATAACATAGTGTTCTCTTGATCTCCATACAAGTGTAATAACATAGTGTTCTCTTGATCTCCATACAAGTGTAATAACATAGTGTTCTCTTGATCTCCATACAAGTGTAATAACATAGTGTTCTCTTGATCTCCATACAAGTGTAATAACATAGTGTTCTCTTGATCTCCATACAAGTGTAATAACATAGTGTTCTCTTGATCCCCATACAAGTGTAATAACATAGTGTTCTCTTGATCCCCATACAAGTGTAATAACAGTGTTCTCTTGATCTCCATACAAGTGTAATATCATAGTGTTCTCTTGATCTCCATACAAGTGTAATAACATAGTGTTCTCTTGATCTCCATACAAGTGTAATAACATAGTGTTCTCTTGATCCCCATACAAGTGTAATAACATAGTGTGTTCTCTTGATCTCCATACAAGTGTAATAACATAGTGTTCTCTTGATCTCCCATACAAGTGTAATATACATAGTGTTCTCTTGATCTCCATACAAGTGTAATAACATAGTGTTCTCTTGATCCCATACAAGTGTAATAACATAGTGTTCTCTTGATCCCCATACAAGTGTAATAACATAGTGTTCTCTTGATCCCCATACAAGTGTAATAACATAGTGTTCTCTTGATCCCCATACAAGTGTAATAACATAGTGTTCTCTTGATCCCCATACAAGTGTAATAACATAGTGTTCTCTTGATCCCCATACAAGTGTAATAACATAGTGTTCTCTTGATCTCCATACAAGTGTAATAACATAGTGTTCTCTTGATCTCCATACAAGTGTAATATCATAGTGTTCTCTTGATCTACCAGTGTTCTCTTGATCCCCATACAAGTGTAATAACATAGTGTTCTCTTGATCCCCATACAAGTGTAATAACATAGTGTTCTCTTGATCCCCATACAAGTGTAATAACATAGTGTTCTCTTGATCCCCATACAAGTGTAATAACATAGTGTTCTCTTGATCCCATACAAGTGTAATACATAGTGTTCTCTTGATAGTGTTCTCTTGATACAAGTGTAATAACATAGTGTTCTCTTGATCTCCATACAAGTGTAATAACATAGTGTTCTCTTGATCCCCATACAAGTGTAATAACATAGTGTTCTCTCTTGATCCCATACAAGTGTAATAACATAGTGTTCTCTTGATCCCCATACAAGTGTAATAAACATAGTGTTCTCTTGATCCCATACAAGTGTAATAACATAGTGTTCTCTTGATCTCCATACAAGTGTAATAACATAGTGTTCTCTTGATCTCCATACAAGTGTAATATCATAGTGTTCTCTTGATCTCCATACAAGTGTAATAACATAGTGTTCTCTTGATCTCCATACAAGTGTAATAACATAGTGTTCTCTTGATCCCCTACAAGTGTAATAACATAGTGTTCTCTTGATCCCCATACAAGTGTAATAACATAGTGTTCTCTTGATCTCCATACAAGTGTAATAACATAGTGTTCTCTTGATCCCCATACAAGTGTAATAACATAGTGTTCTCTTGATCCCCATACAAGTGTAATAACATAGTGTTCTCTTGATCCCCATACAAGTGTAATAACATAGTGTTCTCTTGATCCCCATACAAGTGTAATAACATAGTGTTCTCTTGATCCCCATACAAGTGTAATAACATAGTGTTCTCTTGATCTCCATACAAGTGTAATAACATAGTGTTCTCTTGATCTCCATACAAGTGTAATAACATAGTGTTCTCTTGATCCCCATACAAGTGTAATAACATAGTGTTCTCTTGATCTCCATACAAGTGTAATATCATAGTGTTCTCTTGATCTCCATACAAGTGTAATAACATAGTGTTCTCTTGATAGTGTTCTCTTGATCTCCATACAAGTGTAATAACATAGTGTTCTCTTGATCCCCATACAAGTGTAATAACATAGTGTTCTCTTGATCTCCCCATACAAGTGTAACATAGTGTTCTCTTGATCTCCATACAAGTGTAATAACATAGTGTTCTCTTGATCCCCATACAAGTGTAATAACATAGTGTTCTCTTGATCTCCATACAAGTGTAATAACATAGTGTTCTCTTGATCTCCCATACAAGTGTAATAATAGTGTTCTCTTGATCTCCCATACATAGTGTTCTCTTGATCCCCATACAAGTGTAATAACATAGTGTTCTCTTGATCTCCATACAAGTGTAATAACATAGTGTTCTCTTGATCCCCATACAAGTGTAATAACATAGTGTTCTCTTGATCCCCATACAAGTGTAATAACATAGTGTTCTCTTGATCTCCATACAAGTGTAATAACATAGTGTTCTCTTGATCTCCATACAAGTGTAATAACATAGTGTTCTCTTGATCCCCATACAAGTGTAATAACATAGTGTTCTCTTGATCCATACAAGTGTAATATCATAGTGTTCTCTTGATCTCCATACAAGTGTAATAACATAGTGTTCTCTTGATCTCCATACAAGTGTAATAACATAGTGTTCTCTTGATCTCCATACAAGTGTAATAACATAGTGTTCTCTTGATCTCCATACAAGTGTAATAACATAGTGTTCTCTTGATCCCCATACAAGTGTAATAACATAGTGTTCTCTTGATCTCCATACAAGTGTAATAACATAGTGTTCTCTTGATCTCCATACAAGTGTAATATCATAGTGTTCTCTTGATCTCCATACAAGTGTAATAACATAGTGTTCTCTTGATCTCCATACAAGTGTAATAACATAGTGTTCTCTTGATCTCCATACAAGTGTAATAACATAGTGTTCTCTTGATCCCCATACAAGTGTAATATCATAGTGTTCTCTTGATCCCCATACAAGTGTAATAACATACTTGATCTCCATACAAGTGTAATATCATAGTGTTCTCTTGATCTCCATACAAGTGTAATATCATAGTGTTCTCTTGATCTCATAGTGTTCTCTTGATCTCCATACAAGTGTAATAACATAGTGTTCTCTTGATCTCCATACAAGTGTAATAACATAGTGTTCTCTTGATCATAGTGTTCTCTTGATACAAGTGTAATAACATAGTGTTCTCTTGATCCCCATACAAGTGTAATAACATAGTGTTCTCTTGATCTCCATACAAGTGTAATAACATAGTGTTCTCTTGATCATCCATACAAGTGTAATAATACATAGTGTTCTCTTGATCCCCATACAAGTGTAATAACATAGTGTTCTCTTGATCCCCATACAAGTGTAATAACATAGTGTTCTCTTGATCCCCATACAAGTGTAATAACATAGTGTTCTCTTGATCCCCATACAAGTGTAATAACATAGTGTTCTCTTGATCCCCATACAAGTGTAATAACATAGTGTTCTCTTGATCTCCATACAAGTGTAATAACATAGTGTTCTCTTGATCTCCATACAAGTGTAATAACATAGTGTTCTCTTGATCTCCATACAAGTGTAATATCATAGTGTTCTCTTGATCTCCATACAAGTGTAATAACATAGTGTTCTCTTGATCTCCATACAAGTGTAATAACATAGTGTTCTCTTGATCCCCATACAAGTGTAATATACATAGTGTTCTCTTGATCTCCATACAAGTGTAATAACATAGTGTTCTCTTGATCCCCATACAAGTGTAATAACATAGTGTTCTCTTGATCTCCATACAAGTGTAATAACATAGTGTTCTCTTGATCTCCATACAAGTGTAATAACATAGTGTTCTCTTGATCCCCATACAAGTGTAATAACATAGTGTTCTCTTGATCTCCATACAAGTGTAATAACATAGTGTTCTCTTGATCTCCATACAAGTGTAATATCATAGTGTTCTCTTGATCTCCATACAAGTGTAATAACATAGTGTTCTCTTGATCTTGATCCATACAAGTGTAATAACATAGTGTTCTCTTGATCCCCATACAAGTGTAATATCATAGTGTTCTCTTGATCCATACAAGTGTAATAACATAGTGTTCTCTTGATCCCATACAAGTGTAATAACATAGTGTTCTCTTGATCTCCATACAAGTGTAATAACATAGTGTTCTCTTGATCTCCATACAAGTGTAATAACATAGTGTTCTCTTGATCTCCATACAAGTGTAATACATAGTGTTCTCTTGATCTCCATACAAGTGTAATAACATAGTGTTCTCTTGATCCCCATACAAGTGTAATAACATAGTGTTCTCTTGATCTCCATACAAGTGTAATACAAGTGTAAGTGTTCTCTTAATACAACATAGTGTTCTCTTGATCTCCATACAAGTGTAATATCATAGTGTTCTCTTGATCTCCATACAAGTGTAATAACATAGTGTTCTCTTGATCCCCATACAAGTGTAATAACATAGTGTTCTCTCCATACAAGTGTAATAACATAGTGTACAAGTGTAATAACATAGTGTTCTCTTGATCCCCATACAAGTGTAATAACATAGTGTTCTCTTGATCTCCATACAAGTGTAATAACATAGTGTTCTCTTGATCTCCATACAAGTGTAATAACATAGTGTTCTCTTGATCTCCATACAAGTGTAATATCATAGTGTTCTCTTGATCCCCATACAAGTGTAATAACATAGTGTTCTCTTGATCCCCATACAAGTGTAATAACAGTGTTCTCTTGATCTCCATACAAGTGTAATAACATAGTGTTCTCTTGATCTCCATACCATAGTGTTCTCTTGATCTCCATACAAGTGTAATAACATAGTGTTCTCTTGATCCCCATACAAGTGTAATAACATAGTGTTCTCTTGATCCCATACAAGTGTAATACATAGTGTTCTCTTGATCCCCATACAAGTGTAATAATAGTGTTCTCTTGATCTCCATACAAGTGTAATAACATAGTGTTCTCATACAAGTGTAATAACATAGTGATCTCCCATACAAGTGTAATAACATAGTGTTCTCTTGATCTCCATACAAGTGTAATAACATAGTGTTCTCTTGATCTCCATACAAGTGTAATACATAGTGTTCTCTTGATCTCCATACAAGTGTAATCATAGTGTTCTCTTGATCCCCATACAAGTGTAATAACATAGTGTTCTCTTGATCCCCATACAAGTGTAATAACATAGTGTTCTCTTGATCCCCATACAAGTGTAATAACATAGTGTTCTCTTGATCCCCATACAAGTGTAATAACATAGTGTTCTCTTGATCCCCAAGTGTACAAGTGTTCTCTTGTACAAGTGTAATACATAGTGTTCTCTTGATCTCCATACAAGTGTAATAACATAGTGTTCTCTTGATCTCCATACAAGTGTAATCATAGTGTTCTCTTGATACAAGTGTAATAACATAGTGTTCTCTTGATCCCCATACAAGTGTAATATCATAGTGTTCTCTTGATCTCCATACAAGTGAGTGTTCTCTTGATCTCCATACAAGTGTAATAACATAGTGTTCTCTTGATCAAGTGTAATAACATAGTGTTCCATACAAGTGTAATAACATAGTGTTCTCTTGATCTCCATACAAGTGTAATAACATAGTGTTCTCTTGATCTCCATACAAGTGTAATAACATAGTGTTCTCTTGATCCCATACCCATACAAGTGTAATAACATAGTGTTCTCTTGATCCCCATATAAGTGTAATAACAGTGTTCTCTTGATCCCCATACAAGTGTAATAACATAGTGTTCTCTTGATCTCCATACAAGTGTAATATCATAGTGTTCTCTTGATCTCCATACAAGTGTAATAACATAGTGTTCTCTTGATCCCCATACAAGTGTAATAACATAGTGTTCTCTTGATCTCCATACAAGTGTAATAACATAGTGTTCTCTTGATCTCCATACAAGTGTAATAACATAGTGTTCTCTTCCATACAAGTGTAATAACATAGTGTTCTCTTGATCTCCATACAAGTGTAATATCATAGTGTTCTCTTGTATCCCCATACAAGTGTAATATCATAGTGTTCTCTTGATCCATACAAGTGTAATACATAGTGTACAAGTGTAATAACATAGTGTTCTCTTGATCTCCATACAAGTGTAATAACATAGTGTTCTCTTGATCTCCATACAAGTGTAATAACATAGTGTTCTCTTGATCTCCATACAAGTGTAATAACATAGTGTTCTCTTGATCTCCATACAAGTGTAATAACATAGTGTTCTCTTGATCTCCATACAAGTGTAATAACATAGTGTTCTCATTGATCTCTTGATCTCCATACAAGTGTAATATCATAGTGTTCTCTTGATCTCCATACAAGTGTAATAACATAGTGTTCTCTTGATCTCCATACAAGTGTAATATCATAGTGTTCTCTTGATCCCCATACAAGTGTAATAACATAGTGTTCTCTTGATCCCCATACAAGTGTAATAACATAGTGTTCTCTTGATCTCCATACAAGTGTAATAACATAGTGTTCTCTTGATCTCCATACAAGTGTAATAACATAGTGTTCTCTTGATCTCTTGAGTGTTCTCTCCATACAAGTGTAATACATAGTGTTCTCTTGATCCCCATACAAGTGTAATATCATAGTGTTCTCTTGATCTCCATACAAGTGTAATAACATAGTGTTCTCTTGATCTCCATCTCCACAAGTGTAATAACATAGTGTTCTCTTGATCTCCATACAAGTGTAATAACATAGTGTTCTCTTGATCTCCATACAAGTGTAATAACATAGTGTTCTCTTGATCTCCATACAAGTGTAATAACATAGTGTTCTCTTGATCCCCATACAAGTGTAATAACATAGTGTTCTCTTGATCCCCATACAAGTGTAATAACATAGTGTTCTCTTGATCTCCATACAAGTGTAACATAGTGTTCTCTTGATCTCCATACAAGTGTAATAACATAGTGTTCTCTTGATCTCCATACAAGTGTAATAACATAGTGTTCTCTTGATCCCCATACAAGTGTAATAACATAGTGTTCTCTTGATCTCCATACAAGTGTAATAACATAGTGTTCTCTTGATCCCCATACAAGTGTAATAACATAGTGTTCTCTTGATCCCCATACAAGTGTAATAACATAGTGTTCTCTTGATCTCCATACAAGTGTAATAACATAGTGTTCTCTTGATCTCCATACAAGTGTAATAACATAGTGTTCTCTTGATCTCCATACAAGTGTAATAACATAGTGTTCTCTTGATCCCCATACAAGTGTAATAACATAGTGTTCTCTTGATCTCCATACAAGTGTAATAACATAGTGTTCTCTTGATCCCCATACAAGTGTAATAACATAGTGTTCTCTTGATCTCCATACAAGTGTAATAACATAGTGTTCTCTTGATCCCCATACAAGTGTAATAACATAGTGTTCTCTTGATCCCCATACAAGTGTAATAACATAGTGTTCTCTTGATCTCCATACAAGTGTAATAACATAGTGTTCTCTTGATCTCCATACAAGTGTAATATCATAGTGTTCTCTTGATCTCCATACAAGTGTAATAACATAGTGTTCTCTTGATCTCCATACAAGTGTAATATCATAGTGTTCTCTTGATCTCCATACAAGTGTAATAACATAGTGTTCTCTTGATCTCCATACAAGTGTAATAACATAGTGTTCTCTTGATCTCCATACAAGTGTAATAACATAGTGTTCTCTTGATCTCCATACAAGTGTAATAACATAGTGTTCTCTTGATCTCCATACAAGTGTAACAAGTGTTCTCTTGATCCCCATACAAGTGTAAGTGTTCTCTTGATCCCCATACAAGTGTAATAACATAGTGTTCTCTTGATCTCCATACAAGTGTAATAACATAGTGTTCTCTTGATCTCCATACAAGTGTAATAACATAGTGTTCTCTTGATCTCCATACAAGTGTAATAACATAGTGTTCTCTTGATCTCCATACAAGTGTAATAACATAGTGTTCTCTTGATCCCCATACAAGTGTAATAACATAGTGTTCTCTTGATCTCCCATACAAGTGTAATATCATAGTGTTCTCTTGATCTCCATACAAGTGTAATAACATAGTGTTCTCTTGATCTCCATACAAGTGTAATATCATAGTGTTCTCTTGATCCCATACAAGTGTAATCATAGTGTTCTCTTGATCTCCATACAAGTGTAATAACATAGTGTTCTCTTGATCTCCATACAAGTGTAATAACATAGTGTTCTCTTGATCTCCATACAAGTGTAATAACATAGTGTTCTCTTGATCTCCATACAAGTGTAATAACATAGTGTTCTCTTGATCTCCATACAAGTGTAATAACATAGTGTTCTCTTGATCTCCCATACAAGTGTAATAACATAGTGTTCTCTTGATCCCATACAAGTGTAATAACATAGTGTTCTCTTGATCTCCATACAAGTGTAATAACATAGTGTTCTCTTGATCTCCCATACAAGTGTAATAACATAGTGTTCTCTTGATCTCCATACAAGTGTAATAACATAGTGTTCTCTTGATCTCCATACAAGTGTAATATCATAGTGTTCTCTTGATCCCATACAAGTGTAATAACATAGTGTTCTCTTGATCTCCATACAAGTGTAATAACATAGTGTTCTCTTGATCCCCATACAAGTGTAATACATAGTGTTCTCTTGATCTCCCATACAAGTGTAATAACATAGTGTTCTCTTGATCTCCATACAAGTGTAATACCATAGTGTTCTCTTGATCACCCTACAAGTGTAATAACATAGTGTTCTCTTGATCCCCATACAAGTGTAATAACATAGTGTTCTCTTGATCCCCATACAAGTGTAATAACAGTGTTCTCTTGATCTCCATACAAGTGTAATAACATAGTGTTCTCTTGATCTCCATACAAGTGTAATAACATAGTGTTCTCTTGATCTCCATACAAGTGTAATAACATAGTGTTCTCTTGATCTCCATACAAGTGTAATAACATAGTGTTCTCTTGATCTCCATACAAGTGTAATAACATTGTGTTCTCTTGATCCCATACAAGTGTAATACATAGTGTTCTCTTGATCTCCATACAAGTGTAATATCATATTGTTCTCTTGATTCCATTACAAGTGTAATAACAGTGTTCTCTTGATCCCCATACAAGTGTAATAACATAGTGTTCTCTTGATCCCCATACAAGTGTAATAACATAGTGTTCTCTTGATCCCCATACAAGTGTAATAACAGTGTTCTCTTGATAGTGTTCTCTTGATCCCCATACAAGTGTAATAACATAGTGTTCTCTTGATCTCCATACAAGTGTAATAACATAGTGTTCTCTTGATCTCCATACAAGTGTAATAACATAGTGTTCTCTTGATCTCCATACAAGTGTAATCTCATAGTGTTCTCTTGATCATAGTGTTCCATACAAGTGTAATAACATAGTGTTCTCTTGATCTCCATACAAGTGTAATAACATAGTGTTCTCTTGATCCCCATACAAGTGTAATAACATAGTGTTCTCTTGATCCCCATACAAGTGTAATAACATAGTGTTCTCTTGATCTCCATACAAGTGTAATAACATAGTGTTCTCTTGATCCCCATACAAGTGTAATATCATAGTGTTCTCTTGATCTCCATACAAGTGTAATAACATAGTGTTCTCTTGATCTCCATACAAGTGTAATAACATAGTGTTCTCTTGATCTCCATACAAGTGTAATAACATAGTGTTCTCTTGATCTCCATACAAGTGTAATATCATAGTGTTCTCTTGATCTCCCATACAAGTGTAATAACATAGTGTTCTCTTGATCTCCATACAAGTGTAATAACATAGTGTTCTCTTGATCTCCATACAAGTGTAATAACATAGTGTTCTCTTGATCTCCATACAAGTGTAATATCATAGTGTTCTCTTGATCCCCATACAAGTGTAATAACATAGTGTTCTCTTGATCCCCATACAAGTGTAATAACATAGTGTTCTCTTGATCTCCATACAAGTGTAATAACATAGTGTTCTCTTGATCCCATACAAGTGTAATAACATAGTGTTCTCTTGATCTCCATACAAGTGTAATAACATAGTGTCTTGATCTCCATACAAGTGTAATAACATAGTGTTCTCTTGATCCCCATACAAGTGTAATAACATAGTGTTCTCTTGATCTCCATACAAGTGTAATAACATAGTGTTCTCTTGATCTCCATACAAGTGTAATAACATAGTGTTCTCTTGATCTCCATACAAGTGTAATAACATAGTGTTCTCTTGATCTCCATACAAGTGTAATAACATAGTGTTCTCTTGATCTCCATACAAGTGTAATAACATAGTGTTCTCTTGATCTCCATACAAGTGTAATAACATAGTGTTCTCTTGATCTCCATACAAGTGTAATATCATAGTGTTCTCTTGATCCCCATACAAGTGTAATAACATAGTGTTCTCTTGATCTCCATACAAGTGTAATATCATAGTGTTCTCTTGATCTCCATACAAGTGTAATAACATAGTGTTCTCTTGATCTCCATACAAGTGTAATAACATAGTGTTCTCTTGATCTCCATACAAGTGTAATAACATAGTGTTCTCTTGATCCCCATACAAGTGTAATAACATAGTGTTCTCTTGATCCCCATACAATAACATAGTGTTCTCTTGATCCCCATACAAGTGTAATAACATAGTGTTCTCTTGATCCCCATACAAGTGTAATAACATAGTGTTCTCTTGATCCCATACAAGTGTAATAACATAGTGTTCTCTTGATCTCCATACAAGTGTAATAACATAGTGTTCTCTTGATCTCCATACAAGTGTAATAACATAGTGTTCTCTTGATCTCCATACAAGTGTAATAACATAGTGTTCTCTTGATCTCCATACAAGTGTAATAACATAGTGTTCTCTTGATCTCCATACAAGTGTAATAACATAGTGTTCTCTTGATCTCCATACAAGTGTAATATCATAGTGTTCTCTTGATCTCCATACAAGTGTAATACATAGTGTTCTCTTGATCCCCATACAAGTGTAATAACATAGTGTTCTCTTGATCTCCATACAAGTGTAATAACATAGTGTTCTCTTGATCTCCATACAAGTGTAATAACATAGTGTTCTCTTGATCTCCATACAAGTGTAATATCATAGTGTTCTCTTGATCTCCATACAAGTGTAATAACATAGTGTTCTCTTGATCTCCATACAAGTGTAATAACATAGTGTTCTCTTGATCCCCATACAAGTGTAATAACATAGTGTTCTCTTGATCTCCATACAAGTGTAATAACATAGTGTTCTCTTGATCTCCATACAAGTGTAATAACATAGTGTTCTCTTGATCCATACAAGTGTAATAACATAGTGTTCTCTTGATCTCCATACAAGTGTAATAACATAGTGTTCTCTTGATCCCCATACAAGTGTAATAACATAGTGTTCTCTTGATCCCCTACAAGTGTAATAACATAGTGTTCTCTTGATCCCCATACAAGTGTAATAACATAGTGTTCTCTTGATCCCCATACAAGTGTAATAACATAGTGTTCTCTTGATCCCCATACAAGTGTAATAACATAGTGTTCTCTTGATCTCCATACAAGTGTAATACATAGTGTTCTCTTGATCTCCATACAAGTGTAATAACATAGTGTTCTCTTGATCTCCATACAAGTGTAATAACATAGTGTTCTCTTGATCTCCATACAAGTGTAATAACATAGTGTTCTCTTGATCCCCATACAAGTGTAATAACATAGTGTTCTCTTGATCCCCATACAAGTGTAATAACATAGTGTTCTCTTGATCTCCATACAAGTGTAATAACATAGTGTTCTCTTGATCCCCATACAAGTGTAATAACATAGTGTTCTCTTGATCCATACAAGTGTAATAACATAGTGTTCTCTTGATCTCCATACAAGTGTAATATCATAGTGTTCTCTTGATCTCCATACAAGTGTAATAACATAGTGTTCTCTTGATCTCCATACAAGTGTAATAACATAGTGTTCTCTTGATCCCCATACAAGTGTAATAACATAGTGTTCTCTTGATCTCCATACAAGTGTAATAACATAGTGTTCTCTTGATCTCCCATACAAGTGTAATAACATAGTGTTCTCTTGATCTCCATACAAGTGTAATAACATAGTGTTCTCTTGATCTCCCATACAAGTGTAATAACATAGTGTTCTCTTGATCCCCATACAAGTGTTCTCTTGATCTCCATACAAGTGTAATAACATAGTGTTCTCTTGATCTCCATACAAGTGTAATATCATAGTGTTCTCTTGATCTCCATACAAGTGTAATATCATAGTGTTCTCTTGATCTCCATACAAGTGTAATATCATAGTGTTCTCTTGATCTCCATACAAGTGTAATAACATAGTGTTCTCTTGATCTCCATACAAGTGTAATAACATAGTGTTCTCTTGATCTCCATACAAGTGTAATAACATAGTGTTCTCTTGATCTCCATACAAGTGTAATAACATAGTGTTCTCTTGATCTCCATACAAGTGTAATAACATAGTGTTCTCTTGATCTCCATACAAGTGTAATAACATAGTGTTCTCTTGATCTCCATACAAGTGTAATAACATAGTGTTCTCTTGATCCCCATACCATAGTGTTCTCTTGATCTCCATACAAGTGTAATATCATAGTGTTCTCTTGATCCCCATACAAGTGTAATAACATAGTGTTCTCTTGATCTCCATACAAGTGTAATAACATAGTGTTCTCTTGATCCCCATACAAGTGTAATAACATAGTGTTCTCTTGATCCCCATACAAGTGTAATATCATAGTGTTCTCTTGATCCCATACAAGTGTAATAACAGTGTTCTCTTGATCTCCATACAAGTGTAATAACATAGTGTTCTCTTGATCTCCATACAAGTGTAATAACATAGTGTTCTCTTGATCTCCATACAAGTGTAATAACATAGTGTTCTCTTGATCCCCATACAAGTGTAATAACATAGTGTTCTCTTGATCCCCATACAAGTGTAATAACATAGTGTTCTCTTGATCTCCATACAAGTGTAATAACATAGTGTTCTCTTGATCTCCATACAAGTGTAATATCATAGTGTTCTCTTGATCTCCATACAAGTGTAATAACATAGTGTTCTCTTGATCTCCATACAAGTGTAATATCATAGTGTTCTCTTGATCTCCATACAAGTGTAATAACATAGTGTTCTCTTGATCTCCATACAAGTGTAATAACATAGTGTTCTCTTGATCTCCATACAAGTGTAATAACATAGTGTTCTCTTGATCTCCATACAAGTGTAATATCATAGTGTTCTCTTGATCTCCATACAAGTGTAATATCATAGTGTTCTCTTGATCTCCATACAAGTGTAATAACATAGTGTTCTCTTGATCTCCATACAAGTGTAATATCATAGTGTTCTCTTGATCCCCATACAAGTGTAATAACATAGTGTTCTCTTGATCTCCATACAAGTGTAATAACATAGTGTTCTCTTGATCCCCATACAAGTGTAATAACATAGTGTTCTCTTGATCTCCATACAAGTGTAATAACATAGTGTTCTCTTGATCTCCATACAAGTGTAATAACATAGTGTTCTCTTGATCTCCATACAAGTGTAATAACATAGTGTTCTCTTGATCTCCATACAAGTGTAATATCATAGTGTTCTCTTGATCTCCATACAAGTGTAATAACAGTGTTCTCTTGATCTCCATACAAGTGTAATAACATAGTGTTCTCTTGATACAAGTGTCCATACAAGTGTAATAACATAGTGTTCTCTTGATCTCCATACAAGTGTAATAACATAGTGTTCTCTTGATCTCCATACAAGTGTAATAACATAGTGTTCTCTTGATCTCCCATACAAGTGATCTCCATACAAGTGTAATAACATAGTGTTCTCTTGATCTCCATACAAGTGTAATATCATAGTGTTCTCTTGACCATACAAGTGTAGTGTTCTCTTGATCTCCATACAAGTGTAATAATAACATAGTGTTCTCTTGATCCCCATACAAGTGTAATAACATAGTGTTCTCTTGATCCCCATACAAGTGTAATAACAGTGTTCTCTTGATCTCCATACAAGTGTAATATCATAGTGTTCTCTTGATCTCCATACAAGTGTAATAACATAGTGTTCTCTTGATCTCCATACAAGTGTAATAACATAGTGTTCTCTTGATCTCCCATACAAGTGTAATAACATAGTGTTCTCTTGATCTCCATACAAGTGTAATAACATAGTGTTCTCTTGATCCCATACAAGTGTAATATCATAGTGTTCTCTTGATCCCCATACAAGTGTAATAACATAGTGTTCTCTTGATCCCCATACAAGTGTAATAACATAGTGTTCTCTTGATCTCCATACAAGTGTAATAACATAGTGTTCTCTTGATCTCCATACAAGTGTAATAACATAGTGTTCTCTTGATCTCCCATACAAGTGTAATAACATAGTGTTCTCTTGATCTCCATACAAGTGTAATAACATAGTGTTCTCTTGATCTCCATACAAGTGTAATAACATAGTGTTCTCTTGATCTCCATACAAGTGTAATATCATAGTGTTCTCTTGATCTCCATACAAGTGTAATAACATAGTGTTCTCTTGATCCATACAAGTGTAATAACAGTGTTCTCTTGATCTCCATACAAGTGTAATAACATAGTGTTCTCTTGATCCCCATACAAGTGTAATAACATAGTGTTCTCTTGATCTCCATACAAGTGTAATAACATAGTGTTCTCTTGATCTCCATACAAGTGTAATATCATAGTGTTCTCTTGATCTCCATACAAGTGTAATATCATAGTGTTCTCTTGATCTCCATACAAGTGTAATAACATAGTGTTCTCTTGATCCCCATACAAGTGTAATAACATAGTGTTCTCTTGATCTCCATACAAGTGTAATAACATAGTGTTCTCTTGATCCCCATACAAGTGTAATAACATAGTGTTCTCTTGATCTCCATACAAGTGTAATAACATAGTGTTCTCTTGATCTCCATACAAGTGTAATATCATAGTGTTCTCTTGATCTCCATACAAGTGTAATAACATAGTGTTCTCTTGATCTCCATACAAGTGTAATAACATAGTGTTCTCTTGATCCCATACAAGTGTAATAACATAGTGTTCTCTTGATCTCCCATACAAGTGTAATAACATAGTGTTCTCTTGATCTCCATACAAGTGTAATAACATAGTGTTCTCTTGATCTCCATACAAGTGTAATAACATAGTGTTCTCTTGATCCCCATACAAGTGTAATATACAAGTGTAATAACATAGTGTTCTCTTGATCTCCATACAAGTGTAATAACATAGTGTTCTCTTGATCTCCATACAAGTGTAATAACATAGTGTTCTCTTGATCTCCATACAAGTGTAGTGTTCTCTTGATCTCCATACAAGTGTAATATCATAGTGTTCTCTTGATCTCCATACAAGTGTAATATCATAGTGTTCTCTTGATCTCCATACAAGTGTAATAACATAGTGTTCTCTTGATCCATACAAGTGTAATAACATAGTGTTCTCTTGATCTCCATACAAGTGTAATAACATAGTGTTCTCTTGATCTCCATACAAGTGTAATAACATAGTGTTCTCTTGATCTCCATACAAGTGTAATATCATAGTGTTCTCTTGATCTCCATACAAGTGTAATACATAGTGTTCTCTTGATCTCCATACAAGTGTAATAACATAGTGTTCTCTTGATCCCATACAAGTGTAATACATAGTGTTCTCTTGATCTCCATACAAGTGTAATAACATAGTGTTCTCTTGATCCATACAAGTGTAATAACATAGTGTTCTCTTGATCCATACAAGTGTAATAACATAGTGTTCTCTTGATCTCCATACAAGTGTAATAACATAGTGTTCTCTTGATCCCCATACAAGTGTAATAACATAGTGTTCTCTTGATCTCCATACAAGTGTGTTCTCTTGATCTCCATACAAGTGTAATAACATAGTGTTCTCTTGTAATAACATAGTGTTCTCTTGATCCCCATACAAGTGTAATAACATAGTGTTCTCTTGATCCCCATACAAGTGTAATAACATAGTGTTCTCTTGATCTCCATACAAGTGTAATATCATAGTGTTCTCTTGATCTCCCATACAAGTGTAATAATAACATAGTGTTCTCTTGATCTCCATACAAGTGTAGTGTTCTCTTGATCTCCATAGAAGTGTAATATCATCGTGTTCTCTTGATCTCCATACAAGTGTAATACCATAGTGTTCTCTTGATCCCCATACAAGTGTAATATCATCGTGTTCTCTCTATCTCCATACAAGTGTAATAACATAGTGTTCTCTTGATCTCCATACAAGTGTAATAACATAGTGTTCTCTTGATCCCCATACAAGTGTAATAACATAGTGTTCTCTTGATCTCCATACAAGTGTAATAACATAGTGTTCTCTTGATCCCCATACAAGTGTAATAACATAGTGTTCTCTTGATCTCCATACAAGTGTAATCATAGTGTTCTCTTGATCCCCATACAAGTGTAATATCATAGTGTTCTCTTGATCTCCATACAAGTGTAATAACATAGTGTTCTCTTGATCTCCATACAAGTGTAATAACATAGTGTTCTCTTGATCTCCATACAAGTGTAATAACATAGTGTTCTCTTGATCTCCATACAAGTGTAATAACATAGTGTTCTCTTGATCTCCATACAAGTGTAATAACATAGTGTTCTCTTGATCTCCATACAAGTGTAATAACATAGTGTTCTCTTGATCTCCATACAAGTGTAATAACATAGTGTTCTCTTGATCTCCATACAAGTGTAATAATCATAGTGTTCTCTTGATCTCCATACAAGTGTAATAACATAGTGTTCTCTTGATCTCCATACAAGTGTAATAACATAGTGTTCTCTTGATCCCCATACAAGTGTAATAACATAGTGTTCTCTTGATCTCCATACAAGTGTAATAACATAGTGTTCTCTTGATCTCCATACAAGTGTAATAACATAGTGTTCTCTTGATCCCCATACAAGTGTAATAACATAGTGTTCTCTTGATCTCCCATACAAGTGTAATAACATAGTGTTCTCTTGATCTCCATACAAGTGTAATAACATAGTGTTCTCTTGATCTCCATACAAGTGTAATACATAGTGTTCTCTTGATCTCCATACAAGTGTAATAACATAGTGTTCTCTTGATCCCCATACAAGTGTAATAACATAGTGTTCTCTTGATCCCATACAAGTGTAATATACATAGTGTTCTCTTGATCTCCATACAAGTGTAATAATAGTGTTCTCTTGATCTCCATACAAGTGTAATAACATAGTGTTCTCTTGATCCCCATACAAGTGTAATACATAGTGTTCTCTTGATCTCCATACAAGTGTAATATCATAGTGTTCTCTTGATCCCCATACAAGTGTAATAACATAGTGTTCTCTTGATCTCCATACAAGTGTAATAACATAGTGTTCTCTTGATCCCCATACAAGTGTAATAACATAGTGTTCTCTTGATCTCCATACAAGTGTAATAACATAGTGTTCTCTTGATCTCCATACAAGTGTAATTCATAGTGTTCTCTTGATCTCCATACAAGTGTAATAACATAGTGTTCTCTTGATCTCCATACAAGTGTAATAACATAGTGTTCTCTTGATCTCCATACAAGTGTAATAACATAGTGTTCTCTTGATCTCCATACAAGTGTAATAACATAGTGTTCTCTTGATCTCCATACAAGTGTAATAACATAGTGTTCTCTTGATCCCCATACAAGTGTAATAACATAGTGTTCTCTTGATCTCCCAAGTACAAGTGTAATATACATAGTGTTCTCTTGATCTCCATACAAGTGTAATAACATAGTGTTCTCTTGATCTCCATACAAGTGTAATAACATAGTGTTCTCTTGATCTCCATACAAGTGTAATAACATAGTGTTCTCTTGATCTCCATACAAGTGTAATAACATAGTGTTCTCTTGATCTCCATACAAGTGTAATAACATAGTGTTCTCTTGATCTCCATACAAAGTGTAATAACATAGTGTTCTCTTGATCCCCATACAAGTGTAATAACAGTGTTCTCTTGATCTCCATACAAGTGTAATATCATAGTGTTCTCTTGATCTCCATACAAGTGTAATAACATAGTGTTCTCTTGATCTCCATACAAGTGTAATAACATAGTGTTCTCTTGATCTCCATACAAGTGTAATATCATAGTGTTCTCTTGATCTCCATACAAGTGTAATAACATAGTGTTCTCTTGATCTCCATACAAGTGTAATAACATAGTGTTCTCTTGATCTCCATACAAGTGTAATAACATAGTGTTCTCTTGATCTCCATACAAGTGTAATAACATAGTGTTCTCTTGATCTCCATACAAGTGTAATAACATAGTGTTCTCTTGATCCCCATACAAGTGTAATAACATAGTGTTCTCTTGATCCCCATACAAGTGTAATAACATAGTGTTCTCTTGATCTCCATACAAGTGTAATAACATAGTGTTCTCTTGATCTCCATACAAGTGTAATAACATAGTGTTCTCTTGATCTCCATACAAGTGTAATAACATAGTGTTCTCTTGATCCCCATACAAGTGTAATAACATAGTGTTCTCTTGATCCCCATACAAGTGTAATAACATAGTGTTCTCTTGATCTCCATACAAGTGTAATAACATAGTGTTCTCTTGATCCCCATACAAGTGTAATAACATAGTGTTCTCTTGATCTCCATACAAGTGTAATAACATAGTGTTCTCTTGATCTCCCATACAAGTGTAATATCATAGTGTTCTCTTGATCTCCATACAAGTGTAATAACATAGTGTTCTCTTGATCTCCATACAAGTGTAATAACATAGTGTTCTCTTGATCTCCATACAAGTGTAATAACATAGTGTTCTCTTGATCTCCATACAAGTGTAATAACATAGTGTTCTCTTGATCTCCATACAAGTGTAATAACATAGTGTTCTCTTGATCTCCATACAAGTGTAATAACATAGTGTTCTCTTGATCTCCGTACAAGTGTAATATCATAGTGTTCTCTTGATCCCCCTAGAAGTGTAATACATCGTGTTCTCTTGATCTCCATACGAGTGTAATATCATAGTGTTCTCTTGATCTCCATACAAGTGTAATAGTGTTCTCTTGACATAGTGTTCTCTTGATCTCCATACAAGTGTAATAACATAGTGTTCTCTTGATCCCCATACAAGTGTAATAACATAGTGTTCTCTTGATCTCCATACAAGTGTAATAACATAGTGTTCTCTTGATCTCCATACAAGTGTAATAACATAGTGTTCTCTTGATCTCCATACAAGTGTAATAACATAGTGTTCTCTTGATCCCCATACAAGTGTAATATACATAGTGTTCTCTTGATCCCCATACAAGTGTAATAACATAGTGTTCTCTTGATCTCCATACAAGTGTAATAACATAGTGTTCTCTTGATCTCCATACAAGTGTAATAACATAGTGTTCTCTTGATCTCCATACAAGTGTAATAACATAGTGTTCTCTTGATCTCCATACAAGTGTAATAACATAGTGTTCTCTTGATCTCCATACAAGTGTAATAACATAGTGTTCTCTTGATCCCCATACAAGTGTAATAACATAGTGTTCTCTTGATCTCCATACAAGTGTAATAACATAGTGTTCTCTTGATCTCCATACAAGTGTAATAACATAGTGTTCTCTTGATCTCCATACAAGTGTAATAACATAGTGTTCTCTTGATCTCCATACAAGTGTAATATCATAGTGTTCTCTTGATCTCCATACAAGTGTAATATCATAGTGTTCTCTTGATCTCCATACAAGTGTAATAACATAGTGTTCTCTTGATCTCCATACAAGTGTAATAACATAGTGTTCTCTTGATCTCCATACAAGTGTAATAACATAGTGTTCTCTTGATCTCCATACAAGTGTAATAACATAGTGTTCTCTTGATCCCCATACAAGTGTAATATCATAGTGTTCTCTTGATCTCCATACAAGTGTAATAACATAGTGTTCTCTTGATCCCCATACAAGTGTAATAACATAGTGTTCTCTTGATCTCCATACAAGTGTAATATCATAGTGTTCTCTTGATCTCCATACAAGTGTAATAACATAGTGTTCTCTTGATCTCCATACAAGTGTAATAACATAGTGTTCTCTTGATCTCCATACAAGTGTAATATCATAGTGTTCTCTTGATCTCCATACAAGTGTAATAGTGTTCTCTTGATCTCCATAGTGTTCTCTTGATCTCCATACAAGTGTAATAACATAGTGTTCTCTTGATCTCCCATACAAGTGTAATAACATAGTGTTCTCTTGATCCCCATACAAGTGTAATAACATAGTGTTCTCTTGATCTCCATACAAGTGTAATAACATAGTGTTCTCTTGATCTCCATACAAGTGTAATAACATAGTGTTCTCTTGATCCCCATACAAGTGTAATAACAGTGTTCTCTTGATCTCCATACAAGTGTAATATCATAGTGTTCTCTTGATCTCCATACAAGTGTAATAACATAGTGTTCTCTTGATCTCCATACAAGTGTAATATCATAGTGTTCTCTTGATTCCCATACAAGTGTAATAACATAGTGTTCTCTTGATCTCCATACAAGTGTAATAACATAGTGTTTTCTTGATCTCCATACAAGTGTAATAACATAGTGTTCTCTTGATCTCCATACAAGTGTAATAACATAGTGTTCTCTTGATCTCCATACAAGTGTAATAACATAGTGTTCTCTTGATCCCCATACAAGTGTAATAACATAGTGTTCTCTTGATCTCCATACAAGTGTAATAGTGTTCTCATAGTGTTCTCTTGATCTTGATCCATACAAGTGTAATAACATAGTGTTCTCTTGATCCCCATACAAGTGTAATAACATAGTGTTCTCTTGATCTCCATACAAGTGTAATAACATAGTGTTCTCTTGATCTCCATACAAGTGTAATATCATAGTGTTCTCTTGATCTCCATACAAGTGTAATATCATAGTGTTCTCTTGATCTCCATACAAGTGTAATAACATAGTGTTTTCTTGATCTCCATAGAAGTGTAACAACATAGTGTTCTCTTGATCTCCATACAAGTGTAATACCATAGTGTTCTCTTGATCCCTTTACAAGTGTAATACATAGTGTTCTCTTGATCTCCATACAAGTGTAATAACATAGTGTTCTCTTGATCTCCATACAAGTGTAATAAATAACATAGTGTTCTCTTGATCCCCATACAAGTGTAATAACATAGTGTTCTCTTGATCTCCATACAAGTGTAATAACATAGTGTTCTCTTGATCTCCATACAAGTGTAATAACATAGTGTTCTCTTGATCTCCATACAAGTGTAATTCATAGTGTTCTCTTGATCTCCATACAAGTGTAATAACATAGTGTTCTCTTGATCTCCATACAAGTGTAATATCATAGTGTTCTCTTGATCTCCCATACAAGTGTAATAACATAGTGTTCTCTTGATCTTGATCCCATACAAGTGTAATAACATAGTGTTCTCTTGATCCCCATACAAGTGTAATAACATAGTGTTCTCTTGATCCCCATACAAGTGTAATAACATAGTGTTCTCTTGATCTCCATACAAGTGTAATATCATAGTGTTCTCTTGATCTCCATACAAGTGTAATAACATAGTGTTCTCTTGATCCCCATACAAGTGTAATAACATAGTGTTCTCTTGATCTCCATACAAGTGTAATAACATAGTGTTCTCTTGATCTCCATACAAGTGTAATAACATAGTGTTCTCTTGATCTCCATACAAGTGTAATAACATAGTGTTCTCTTGATCTCCATACAAGTGTAATCTCATAGTGTTCTCTTGATCTCCATACAAGTGTAATAACATAGTGTTCTCTTGATCTCCATACAAGTGTAATAACATAGTGTTCTCTTGATCTCCATACAAGTGTAATAACATAGTGTTCTCTTGATCCCCATACAAGTGTAATAACATAGTGTTCTCTTGATCTCCATACAAGTGTAATAACATAGTGTTCTCTTGATCTCCCATACAAGTGTAATAACATAGTGTTCTCTTGATCTCCATACAAGTGTAATAACATAGTGTTCTCTTGATCCCCATACAAGTGTAATAACATAGTGTTCTCTTGATCCCCATACAAGTGTAATAACAGTGTTCTCTTGATCTCCATACAAGTGTAATATCATAGTGTTCTCTTGATCTCCATACAAGTGTAATAACATAGTGTTCTCTTGATCTCCATACAAGTGTAATAACATAGTGTTCTCTTGATCTCCATACAAGTGTAATAACATAGTGTTCTCTTGATCCCCATACAAGTGTAATAACATAGTGTTCTCTTGATCTCCATACAAGTGTAATAACATAGTGTTCTCTTGATCTCCATACAAGTGTAATAACATAGTGTTCTCTTGATCTCCATACAAGTGTAATAACATAGTGTTCTCTTGATCTCCATACAAGTGTAATAACATAGTGTTCTCTTGATCCCCATACAAGTGTAATAACATAGTGTTCTCTTGATCCCCATACAAGTGTAATATCATAGTGTTCTCTTGATCCCATACAAGTGTAATAACATAGTGTTCTCTTGATCTCCATACAAGTGTAATAACATAGTGTTCTCTTGATCTCCATACAAGTGTAATATCATAGTGTTCTCTTGATCTCCATACAAGTGTAATAACATAGTGTTCTCTTGATCCCCATACAAGTGTAATAACATAGTGTTCTCTTGATCCCCATACAAGTGTAATAACATAGTGTTCTCTTGATCTCCATACAAGTGTAATAACATAGTGTTCTCTTGATCTCCATACAAGTGTAATATCATAGTGTTCTCTTGATCCCCATACAAGTGTAATAACATAGTGTTCTCTTGATCTCCATACAAGTGTAATAACATAGTGTTCTCTTGATCTCCATACAAGTGTAATAACATAGTGTTCTCTTGATCTCCCCATACAAGTGTAATATACATAGTGTTCTCTTGATCTCCATACAAGTGTAATAACATAGTGTTCTCTTGATCTCCATACAAGTGTAATATCATAGTGTTCTCTTGATCCCCATACAAGTGTAATAACATAGTGTTCTCTTGATCTCCATACAAGTGTAATAACATAGTGTTCTCTTGATCCCCATACAAGTGTAATAACATAGTGTTCTCTTGATCTCCATACAAGTGTAATAACATAGTGTTCTCTTGATCCCATACAAGTGTAATAACATAGTGTTCTCTTGATCTCCATACAAGTGTAATAACATAGTGTTCTCTTGATCCCCATACAAGTGTAATAACATAGTGTTCTCTTGATCTCCATACAAGTGTAATAACATAGTGTTCTCTTGATCTCCAAGTGTAATACAGTGTAATAGTGTAACATAGTGTTCTCTTGATCCCCATACAAGTGTAATAACATAGTGTTCTCTTGATCTCCATACAAGTGTAATAACATAGTGTTCTCTTGATCTCCATACAAGTGTAATAACATAGTGTTCTCTTGATCTCCATACAAGTGTAATAACATAGTGTTCTCTTGATCTCCATACAAGTGTAATAACATAGTGTTCTCTTGATCTCCATACAAGTGTAATAACATAGTGTTCTCTTGATCTCCATACAAGTGTAATATCATAGTGTTCTCTTGATCCCATACAAGTGTAATAACATAGTGTTCTCTTGATCTCCATACAAGTGTAATAACATAGTGTTCTCTTGATCCCCATACAAGTGTAATAACATAGTGTTCTCTTGATCTCCATACAAGTGTAATAACATAGTGTTCTCTTGATCTCCATACAAGTGTAATAACATAGTGTTCTCTTGATCTCCATACAAGTGTAATAACATAGTGTTCTCTTGATCTCCCATACAAGTGTAATAACATAGTGTTCTCTTGATCTCCATACAAGTGTAATAACATAGTGTTCTCTTGATCTCCATACAAGTGTAATAACATAGTGTTCTCTTGATCTCCATACAAGTGTAATAACATAGTGTTCTCTTGATCTCCATACAAGTGTAATAACATAGTGTTCTCTTGATCTCCATACAAGTGTAATAACATAGTGTTCTCTTGATCCCCATACAAGTGTAATAACATAGTGTTCTCTTGATCTCCATACAAGTGTAATATCATAGTGTTCTCTTGATCTCCATACAAGTGTAATAACATAGTGTTCTCTTGATCTCCATACAAGTGTAATAAGTGTTCTCTTGATATCCATACAAGTGTAATATCATAGTGTTCTCTTGATCTCCATACAAGTGTAATAACATAGTGTTCTCTTGATCTCCATACAAGTGTAATAACATAGTGTTCTCTTGATCTCCATACAAGTGTAATAACATAGTGTTCTCTTGATCTCCCATACAAGTGTAATAACATAGTGTTCTCTTGATCTCCATACAAGTGTAATACATAGTGTTCTCTTGATCTCCATACAAGTGTAATAACATAGTGTTCTCTTGATCTCCATACAAGTGTAATAACATAGTGTTCTCTTGATCTCCATACAAGTGTAATAACATAGTGTTCTCTTGATCTCCATACAAGTGTAATAACATAGTGTTCTCTTGATCCCCATACAAGTGTAATAACATAGTGTTCTCTTGATCCCCATACAAGTGTAATAACATAGTGTTCTCTTGATCCCATACAAGTGTAATAACATAGTGTTCTCTTGATCTCCATAGAAGTGTAACAACATAGTGTTCTCTTGATCTCCATACAAGTGTAATACCATAGTGTTCTCTTGATCCCTTTACAAGTGTAATACCAAAGTGTTCTCTTGATCCCCTACAAGTGAGTGTTCTCTTGATCTCCATACAAGTGTAATAACATAGTGTTCTCTTGATCTCCATACAAGTGTAATAACATAGTGTTCTCTTGATCTCCATACAAGTGTAATAACATAGTGTTCTCTTGATCCCCATACAAGTGTAATAACATAGTGTTCTCTTGATCTCCATACAAGTGTAATAACATAGTGTTCTCTTGATCTCCATACAAGTGTAATAACATAGTGTTCTCTTGATCTCCATACAAGTGTAATAACATAGTGTTCTCTTGATCCCCATACAAGTGTAATAACATAGTGTTCTCTTGATCTTGATCCATACAAGTGTAATAACATAGTGTTCTCTTGATCCCATACAAGTGTAATATCATAGTGTTCTCATACAAGTGTAATAATAGTGTTCTCTTGATCTCCCATACAAGTGTAATAACATAGTGTTCTCTTGATCCCCATACAAGTGTAATAACATAGTGTTCTCTTGATCTCCATACAAGTGTAATAACATAGTGTTCTCTTGATCTCCATACAAGTGTAATAACATAGTGTTCTCTTGATCTCCATACAAGTGTAATAACATAGTGTTCTCTTGATCTCCATACAAGTGTAATAACATAGTGTTCTCTTGATCCCATACAAGTGTAATAACATAGTGTTCTCTTGATCTCCATACAAGTGTAATAACATAGTGTTCTCTTGATCCCCATACAAGTGTAATAACATAGTGTTCTCTTGATCTCCATACAAGTGTAATAACATAGTGTTCTCTTGATCCCCATACAAGTGTAATAACATAGTGTTCTCTTGATCTCCATACAAGTGTAATAACATAGTGTTCTCTTGATCTCCATACAAGTGTAATAACATAGTGTTCTCTTGATCTCCATACAAGTGTAATAACATAGTGTTCTCTTGATCCCCATACAAGTGTAATAACATAGTGTTCTCTTGATCTCCATACAAGTGTAATAACATAGTGTTCTCTTGATCTCCATACAAGTGTAATAACATAGTGTTCTCTTGATCTCCATACAAGTGTAATAACATAGTGTTCTCTTGATCTCCATACAAGTGTAATAACATAGTGTTCTCTTGATCTCCATACAAGTGTAATAACATAGTGTTCTCTTGATCCCCATACAAGTGTAATAACATAGTGTTCTCTTGATCCCCATACAAGTGTAATATCATAGTGTTCTCTTGATCTCCATACAAGTGTAATAACATAGTGTTCTCTTGATCTCCATACAAGTGTAATAACATAGTGTTCTCTTGATCTCCATACAAGTGTAATAACATAGTGTTCTCTTGATCCCCATACAAGTGTAATAACATAGTGTTCTCTTGATCTCCATACAAGTGTAATAACATAGTGTTCTCTTGATCTCCATACAAGTGTAATAACATAGTGTTCTCTTGATCTCCATACAAGTGTAATAACATAGTGTTCTCTTGATCTCCATACAAGTGTAATAACATAGTGTTCTCTTGATCTCCATACAAGTGTAATAACATAGTGTTCTCTTGATCTCCATACAAGTGTAATATCATAGTGTTCTCTTGATCTCCATACAAGTGTAATAACATAGTGTTCTCTTGATCTCCATACAAGTGTAATAACATAGTGTTCTCTTGATCTCCATACAAGTGTAATAACATAGTGTTCTCTTGATCCCCATACAAGTGTAATATACATAGTGTTCTCTTGATCTCCATACAAGTGTAATATCATAGTGTTCTCTTGATCTCCATACAAGTGTAATAACATAGTGTTCTCTTGATCCCCATACAAGTGTAATAACATAGTGTTCTCTTGATCCCCATACAAGTGTAATAACATAGTGTTCTCTTGATCCCCATACAAGTGTAATAACATAGTGTTCTCTTGATCCCCATACAAGTGTAATAACATAGTGTTCTCTTGATCTCCATACCAGTGTTCTCTTGATCTCCATACAAGTGTAATAACATAGTGTTCTCTTGATCTCCATACAAGTGTAATAACATAGTGTTCTCTTGATCTCCATACAAGTGTAATAACATAGTGTTCTCTTGATCTCCATACAAGTGTAATAACATAGTGTTCTCTTGATCCCCATACAAGTGTAATAACAGTGTTCTCTTGATCCCCATACAAGTGTAATATCATAGTGTTCTCTTGATCTCCATACAAGTGTAATAACATAGTGTTCTCTTGATCTCCATACAAGTGTAATAACATAGTGTTCTCTTGATCTCCATACAAGTGTAATATCATAGTGTTCTCTTGATCTCCATACAAGTGTAATATCATAGTGTTCTCTTGATCCCATACAAGTGTAATAACAGTGTTCTCTTGATCTCCAAGTGTAATAACATAGTGTTCTCTTGATCTCCATACAAGTGTAATAACATAGTGTTCTCTTGATCTCCATACAAGTGTAATAACATAGTGTTCTCTTGATCTCCCATACAAGTGTAATAACATAGTGTTCTCTTGATCTCCATACAAGTGTAATAACATAGTGTTCTCTTGATCTCCATACAAGTGTAATAACATAGTGTTCTCTTGATCCCATACAAGTGTAATAACATAGTGTTCTCTTGATCCCCATACAAGTGTAATAACATAGTGTTCTCTTGATCTCCATACAAGTGTAATAACATAGTGTTCTCTTGATCTCCATACAAGTGTAATAACATAGTGTTCTCTTGATCTCCATACAAGTGTAATATCATAGTGTTCTCTTGATCTCCATACAAGTGTAATAACATAGTGTTCTCTTGATCCCCATACAAGTGATCTCCATACAAGTGTAATACATAGTGTTCTCTTGATCTCCATACAAGTGTAATAACATAGTGTTCTCTTGATCCCCATACAAGTGTAATAACATAGTGTTCTCTTGATCTCCATACAAGTGTAATAACATAGTGTTCTCTTGATCTCCATACAAGTGTAATAACATAGTGTTCTCTTGATCTCCATACAAGTGTAATAACATAGTGTTCTCTTGATCCCCATACAAGTGTAATAACATAGTGTTCTCTTGATCTCCATACAAGTGTAATAACATAGTGTTCTCTTGATCCCCATACAAGTGTAATAACAGTGTTCTCTTGATCTCCATACAAGTGTTCTCTTGATCTCCATACAAGTGTAATAACATAGTGTTCTCTTGATCCATACAAGTGTAATAACATAGTGTTCTCTTGATCCCCATACAAGTGTAATAACATAGTGTTCTCTTGATCTCCATACAAGTGTAATAACATAGTGTTCTCTTGATCTCCATACAAGTGTAATAACATAGTGTTCTCTTGATCTCCATACAAGTGTAATAACATAGTGTTCTCTTGATCTCCATACAAGTGTAATAACATAGTGTTCTCTTGATCTCCATACAAGTGTAATATCATAGTGTTCTCTTGATCTCCATACAAGTGTAATATCATAGTGTTCTCTTGATCTCCATACAAGTGTAATAACATAGTGTTCTCTTGATCCCCTACAAGTGTAATATCATCGTGTTCTCTTGATCTCCATACAAGTGTAATCTCTTGATCCCCATAGTGTTCTCTTGATCTCCATACAAGTGTAATAACATAGTGTTCTCTTGATCTCCATACAAGTGTAATAACATAGTGTTCTCTTGATCCCCATACAAGTGTAATAACATAGTGTTCTCTTGATCTCCATACAAGTGTAATAACATAGTGTTCTCTTGATCCCATACAAGTGTAATAACATAGTGTTCTCTTGATCTCCATACAAGTGTAATATCATAGTGTTCTCTTGATCTCCATACAAGTGTAATAACATAGTGTTCTCTTGATCTCCATACAAGTGTAATAACATAGTGTTCTCTTGATCCCATACAAGTGTAATAACATAGTGTTCTCTTGATCTCCATACAAGTGTAATAACATAGTGTTCTCTTGATCTCCCATACAAGTGTAATAACATAGTGTTCTCTTGATCTCCATACAAGTGTAATAACATAGTGTTCTCTTGATCTCCATACAAGTGTAATAACATAGTGTTCTCTTGATCTCCATACAAGTGTAATAACATAGTGTTCTCTTGATCTCCATACAAGTGTAATAACATAGTGTTCTCTTGATCTCCATACAAGTGTAATAACATAGTGTTCTCTTGATCTCCCATACAAGTGTAATAACATAGTGTTCTCTTGATCTCCATACAAGTGTAATAACATAGTGTTCTCTTGATCTCCATACAAGTGTAATAACATAGTGTTCTCTTGATCTCCATACAAGTGTAATAGTGTTCTCATAGTGTTCTCTTGATCCCCATACAAGTGTAATAACATAGTGTTCTCTTGATCTCCATACAAGTGTAATAACATAGTGTTCTCTTGATCCCCATACAAGTGTAATAACATAGTGTTCTCTTGATCCCCATACAAGTGTAATAACATAGTGTTCTCTTGATCTCCATACAAGTGTAATAACATAGTGTTCTCTTGATCTCCATACAAGTGTAATATCATAGTGTTCTCTTGATCTCCATACAAGTGTAATAACATAGTGTTCTCTTGATCTCCATACAAGTGTAATAACATAGTGTTCTCTTGATCTCCATACAAGTGTAATAACATAGTGTTCTCTTGATCTCCATACAAGTGTAATATCATAGTGTTCTCTTGATCTCCATACAAGTGTAATATCATAGTGTTCTCTTGATCTCCCCATACAAGTGTAATAACATAGTGTTCTCTTGATCTCCATACAAGTGTAATAACATAGTGTTCTCTTGATCCCCATACAAGTGTAATAACATAGTGTTCTCTTGATCTCCATACAAGTGTAATAACATAGTGTTCTCTTGATCTCCATACAAGTGTAATAACATAGTGTTCTCTTGATCCCCATACAAGTGTAATAACATAGTGTTCTCTTGATCTCCATACAAGTGTAATAACATAGTGTTCTCTTGATCCCCATACAAGTGTAATAACAGTGTTCTCTTGATCTCCATACAAGTGTAATATCATAGTGTTCTCTTGATCTCCATACAAGTGTAATAACATAGTGTTCTCTTGATCTCCATACAAGTGTAATAACATAGTGTTCTCTTGATCCCCATACAAGTGTCTCCATACAAGTGTAATAACATAGTGTTCTCTTGATCTCCATACAAGTGTAATATCATAGTGTTCTCTTGATCTCCATACAAGTGTAATAACATAGTGTTCTCTTGATCCCCATACAACATAGTGTAATAACATAGTGTTCTCTTGATCCCCATACAAGTGTAATAACATAGTGTTCTCTTGATCTCCATACAAGTGTAATAACATAGTGTTCTCTTGATCTCCATACAAGTGTAATATCATAGTGTTCTCTTGATCCATACAAGTGTAATAACATAGTGTTCTCTTGATCTCCATACAAGTGTAATAACATAGTGTTCTCTTGATCTCCATACAAGTGTAATAACATAGTGTTCTCTTGATCTCCATACAAGTGTAATATCATAGTGTTCTCTTGATCTCCATACAAGTGTAATAACATAGTGTTCTCTTGATCTCCATACAAGTGTAATATCATAGTGTTCTCTTGATCCCATACAAGTGTAATAACATAGTGTTCTCTTGATCTCCATACAAGTGTAATAACATAGTGTTCTCTTGATCTCCATACAAGTGTAATAACATAGTGTTCTCTTGATCTCCATACAAGTGTAATAACATAGTGTTCTCTTGATCTCCATACAAGTGTAATAACATAGTGTTCTCTTGATCTCCATACAAGTGTAATAACATAGTGTTCTCTTGATCCCCATACAAGTGTAATAACATAGTGTTCTCTTGATCTCCATACAAGTGTAATAACATAGTGTTCTCTTGATCCCCATACAAGTGTAGTGTTCTCTTGATCTCCATACAAGTGTAATAACATAGTGTTCTCTTGATCCCATACAAGTGTAATAACATAGTGTTCTCTTGATCTCCATACAAGTGTAATAACATAGTTCTCTTGATCCCCATACAAGTGTAATAACATAGTGTTCTCTTGATCTCCATACAAGTGTAATAACATAGTGTTCTCTTGATCTCCATACAAGTGTAATAACATAGTGTTCTCTTGATCTCCATACAAGTGTAATAACATAGTGTTCTCTTGATCTCCATACAAGTGTAATATCATAGTGTTCTCTTGATCTCCATACAAGTGTAATAACATAGTGTTCTCTTGATCTCCATACAAGTGTAATAACATAGTGTTCTCTTGATCTCCATACAAGTGTAATAACATAGTGTTCTCTTGATCTCCATACAAGTGTAATAACATAGTGTTCTCTTGATCTCCATACAAGTGTAATAACATAGTGTTCTCTTGATCTCCATACAAGTGTAATATCATAGTGTTCTCTTGATCTCCATACAAGTGTAATAACATAGTGTTCTCTTGATCTCCATACAAGTGTAATATCATAGTGTTCTCTTGATCCCCATACAAGTGTAATAACATAGTGTTCTCTTGATCTCCATACAAGTGTAATAACATAGTGTTCTCTTGATCTCCATACAAGTGTAATAACATAGTGTTCTCTTGATCTCCATACAAGTGTAATAACATAGTGTTCTCTTGATCCCCATACAAGTGTAATAACAGTGTTCTCTTGATCTCCATACAAGTGTAATAACATAGTGTTCTCTTGATCTCCATACAAGTGTAATAACATAGTGTTCTCTTGATCCCCATACAAGTGTAATAACATAGTGTTCTCTTGATCTCCATACAAGTGTAATAACATAGTGTTCTCTTGATCTCCATACAAGTGTAATAACATAGTGTTCTCTTGATCTCCATACAAGTGTAATAACATAGTGTTCTCTTGATCTCCATACAAGTGTAATAACATAGTGTTCTCTTGATCTCCATACAAGTGTAATAACATAGTGTTCTCTTGATCTCCATACAAGTGTAATAACATAGTGTTCTCTT